>NW_015378145.1:0-90384 GCF_001204775.2 Aspergillus nomiae NRRL 13137 | reverse complement strand
AACGGGGCATTTAGTAGCGTTCAGGCTATGGCGAAAAAAGCAGCGGATCGACAGCGTCAAGTGGCGACCCGGCTGAAGAGACCAGGCGCCAAGGCGTTTTTAGTGGTGTGAATGGAGTCACGACGAGTCAAAGAAGGGGGGTAACAGACTAGAAGGCATGTCCTCTGTTGAGGCGCTTGGATAACCTCGCTTAGGGTTTAGACCGATGGTCCCCGACAACAAGAAGGCACTGAGCACTGAGACATACTCCGGCGTACATATTTCTTAATATGGACCGAGGTTCCACGTGGAATTAATTAATCCTGAGTGGCAATCGTTCATGACCGTGCATTACTTTCGTGCATATGGCAATTACGTTATTTCCTGCTGGGTCAAGCGCGTCCATCTTAAACTGAATGTAGCATCTTTCGCCGATGATAGACGCTGTTAGCTCGTATCAGGCCGCTCGCGGGCGATCCACTTGACGGGATATGACCACCAAAGCGGTAGGGAAAACCGCCATCACTGCGATAAACGGGGAGGAATGAGAAAGGATGATCCCCGGGGTAGAGATTGACAGGTAAAGGATTCGATTTGTATCGATCCGTGGAACTATTGGAAACCGACAGCAGTAGCTATCTGATCCGTATATTAACGTGCATTAGGAACCTTACTAGTCAATGTCATTGTGCCTGGTTGCTCCTTTGCTTTTGCTAACGCCCAGAAAACCCGCCTCGCACTTCTTCAGGAACCGTTTTGGCACTAGCCATGCAGGAATCCAAACGCCGCCGGCATTTCCACTGCCAATCATCTGCTACTCTGGAGTCCAAGCCAACGGCACACGTGTGGGCCGCCAGTAATCGCTGTCAGGGATAAACGAAACAAGTTCTCCCACAACCATGGGTCTCGGAAATTGGATCGCGCCAAGATGTCCTCGTATTTGTTTGCCCTCGACTTCACGGCAATGGAGGGATTCGTCCTCAGTATCCAGTCACCAGGAGCAAAAAGAAAGGCAAGTGTAATGATCCTTCCTGAAATAGCGCTGGGCCTGTTCTTGGCGCTTCGGTTAACGTTAGAACGATGGAGTTTCGTTAGCGCAGACTAATTCGTGTAGCTGCATATGGAGTTACGGATGGATTACGGAGAACTTGGACAGCGGACCACAGTCCGAAGATTGACAGTTGAGGCCAGGGATTAAATACTATCCCTTTTCTCCCGCCTCAGCGATCCGCACGTCGAACGCATGTCTCTCCGCGGACATGATCTGCAGCTCTCGCCCCGGAACTCCGTCGTCGGAACGTCTCCGGCCGAGTCGCTGGTATTAGTATTTCAGAAACACAACAGTAAATCTATACTACCGGCGGTTAACTGTCTCGGCAAATAAAACAAACAGAATCCTTCATTGCCGTGCCCGGTGAAATGCCGGGGAAGCTTTGGGCATTCCTGGCAGAATCCCGATGGTCGATAAATCTGGTTCTATCTACGAAGCACTCCGTACTGGACACTCAAATCCCTAGGGTTGTGACAGATCACATGCTGCAACACGGGAGATTCACGATGACAATTCCTCTTCCTTGCTAGAATCTTGACGGCTCACAACTTTATTTCCGTGTTTATTTGGCAGTTCCAAGGAATGACTGTCACAGGCTCTGCACGGTGCCGACAATAGGAATGAAACAACGATGTGTGCGCTTCTGACAAACGACTGTGGGGCTTATCATGCATATAAGGCTTGAGGAAGCTTTGGATAGCATCGAGATATACTTAAGCCACCGATGGCATTTGGATACGTTATATAAGAAGAGGTCTGGAACGCGATCTCGCCGCCACCCGTCTCTCAGCATGTTTCCGCTCGACCGGAACACTATTTGGCGACTGGTCTAGCCTTGCGGCAGAATCTCTCCGACGCAACGAGAGATGGTCCTAGTATCTGGGACGATGGACGTATGTTGGTGTCGGTGTGCTAAGTAGATATTGAAAGGGACCCAGGCTATACAAACCACCAATCGATGTGTTTGGTCAGGGGGAACATGCTGACAACTTGGTACAAACTATATAGATTATATATTTTACTACGAGGCGTCCACTCCACTTCTGAGATGTTGGTTCCGTCTCAGACACTTAGGACAATTCAACATGTAGGATTCTATATTAGTCTTTTGGAGTCAACCAAAGGCTCTGGTATAAACGGCTGTACAGTCCTGAAGATTTATTCGATCAGTTGGGTCTACCCAGGGCTAATATATCTCGATCCAGGATATATAGGTCAGCCTATCTGGAAGAGTTCTTCTATATTAAATCTGACTCGCTGGAAGAAAAGTATGGACCAATTGTACGTCATACCCGTCGTTGGAAAAAGAAACACATATGCATTGCGTCAACCTGGAGGGATGGTACACAACAATAGGTGAAACACAAGTTAAACGGAGTGTATGACTCGCCCTGAAGCTCCACTTCAGGATTCTCATTCAATGCTGAAGGAGATCCCAACATGCAAGGCACTGCCTTCTTTCAAACCCGAATTGCGTAGCCAGGAGGGAGTAGATGCCGTGCTTCAAGATGCGAATACCGATCGGTGGTATAAGGCACAGCAGTACCAGGAAACCGAAAGTACTAGGTGCTATTACCATATATATTATATTTTGGTTTAATTGCTTGAATTCTTCGCCTATAGGGAAATATAACTCCGAGATCACTTGTGGGGCATGATGTCTTGCGAGCGATGCTCATGTTTATAGCTAATAGGAGTGAAGACCGTCATTCTGGAGAAATGCCCAAGGCGAAATTTTAGATGGTCCATGAGAAGCCACGTAGTAATTTTTTGGGGTACTCGATTATGTTCAGCGAAACATTCCTCATAGCCCAAAAGTCGACAGCCTTGAGATACTGCTGCATGCATGTTCTCATAATTTTAGCCAGCACCCTTGGGGTACCTCCATTGCACTATTGCTGTACTGAATGGTCCGGATAATCTCGGATCCAGCTCTTCAATCGACAGGTCCACCAGCGTCAAGGGGGTGGAGTATTCAGACTCGAGCCGGGGCAACCCCACCATCCAATAGTGTGTTTTTTTCTAAGGCTGTGGTCATGCTGTGTGTATGGCTTGTTATGTATTTGAACCTGTAAAAGTTACAGGCGGTTTGCTCGTTGAAGATCTTTGGGGGCTTTTAGGAGATTGGTGGCAGATCAGCAGTCGATGGCAGACGACATGATCGGAATTGAAGCCCGCTAACGTAGACTAGGAAAAGCTTCTGTCGTGATCTACATAGACAGTTGGGATTTTCTTGAACTCTTGAATGCTCATTAATATGCTCGTTGTCACGCAATACTTCGAACATCAAAAGCGTGGTAATACTGAGTGGATCACACGACACCACATCTGTATATTACGGTGGGTGCTTCATTTCCACTTTAATCGCCTTCAGATGCCGTTGCAATAAGCGATCTTGTACAATGGAATTGGCTAAACTGTATACCTGACAGATCCTCTGCTATCTATGAAGCTTTGACCAGGGTGGCATAATTCTGAATCTCCCATGCCAGGTGACTGAAAGTACGTTGGAATCTCCAGAATGCGTTATATCTCAATCCAGGACATTGTCATCCCTGCTATGGTCAGTGTAGCGATGATTGAACTGGTTATTTTCGAGAATGAGTCGCTCTGTACGTCCTGATGCATGTACTAATAAATCTATACCACCCCAGGCGCACATTCTTTGGGATCAACTCAGAATGCAATGTTGGATACAGTAGACTGCACGTTTAAAAAAATATACTACACAAGACTAATGCGACTTCTCCTCCGTTGCACATTCGAGTCCGCACAAGACTGAACGAAACCGCACTCAGCATTATCAGGTTCGAATATGAATGCTGAAAGCACGGGCGAATCCTTGGGGCCCTGCAAATTGCACGCCTGTACCCTAGCCGAACAAGTATTTGACGATCTTCGATTAGTTCCGTGCATTTGTCGTCTTCGAGATTCTTCTGGAGCTTAATCCAACGACTGATAGTGCATCTCCTCTTCACAGTCTCCGGGTTTCCTCCAGATTGTCAGCTTCCTCGACAAAAAGTCTCACTGAAAGTATCCGAGACGGTACACCTTTATCGAGTAATTGAGGAATTAGCTCCATTATCTTCTATTAGACGAAGATGCTAACCTACATAAACCGCTTGAAACCAGCGGATGACCAAAGAACCTGCGTTCGTCCAACTCACCTACCTCCCTTAACATGCAGCTAACAATCTCATCCACTGTAACCTCTTGGGTTGGCTGTTTTTGTGCAGCTCGTGTCTTTGTCTATATTACACATCACACTTTAAATAAACATCAGCAAGGTCAGGAACTTGATTGAAGGCTATGTTCCAACATTCCCCAGGGAGGCAGTCACTTGCGAGCATATCATTATTTCAGCCATATCTATAGTCATCGTATTTAACATCAGTCTAGACGTTACATCTAATATCTGCATATGTTCCCAGTCGGAACCCTATCATTCAAAGCGAGCGAGTTAGCTGTAGTATAGTATTAAACACGTTCTATGCGCTCCAACAATTCCAGCTACAGTGCACGCTTGCATGCTTCATACTAAGGCGTATTAGATTGTACCTGAGGTTTTGCCCTATTGCCCTGTTCCGAGTTCCCGTATAGTACTAGGAGAGACGCACCATCCCACGTTGTTATCTTAGAACAATGGGAATCAATAGAAGATAAATGACAGAATTTAGGTCGTGTACAGCCTCAAATCGTAATAGAAAATGAACGGTATAGATTAACAAACGGTTTAATAGGAGGCCCAACTCAATACATAGTGACGGCACTAGTTGATCTGATGATTTGAGAAGCGTTCTTATCAATCGCTCAATATGCATTGGCGATAGTCTCGTTTGAAGCCTGACTCTTGTCTGTGCCTGGTTAGTATGTATTTCCAGCTGCCTGAGCTTCCAGAAGACATCCACCGACAAAGTCTCCATACAGATATACGCACCTTGTCCCCTTCGACTATCCTTGCGCATATCTCCCAGGTTGAATGGAAGTTAATCATGCAACCTGCAATTTCCTGTCAAAGCCCCGTTGGAATTAAAATATTCAAGGGAAAGCTCCGTAAAGGACCTGGTTGTTTTCTGCGTTGCACTCTGGCCGAAGAAATCTTCCGTAATCTACCACATAATAATGCTCAATCTTGCTGAATGAGTGTTGTGAAACGTCGGATTTATTGCCCCAATCCAAATTCAGTGACACAAGGTTGAGTGACAAATTCAATAGTGTTATATGTGTTTTGTGCGAAACCTCTGTGTCACTATCACCCGAATGCGAGTCTTGTAGGCAGGTTCAAATACAAACGTATCCAAAAACCGTCTATAAGCCTTACTACATGGCTCCTCGATAAGACTCGAGCATTGTAAACACAATTTTAATCACCATAGCCTGGCAGTTGAGCTAGCTTTAACATATAAGACATCTAACACATCAACAATGTCGAATAGCTGTGGAAAACTTTAGGTATGACTATTACAATCTCATTTTCTCACCCGTACCATAGATTGTTTGCCACTCTCAAATAATATGTAGAATTGTTTCACGTAGAGCCTGTTGAATGTGGTACACTGCATAATGTCCAACCTGCTAGCTCGACTGCGGGTAGGGTCTTATGCGTGTATAAATACGTACAAGAGGTCCAACGCCGTCGACTACTTACTTCAGCTAGGATCACCACTAGTAGGTGAAATGACGAGTTGTTGCTAACAACCCCGCACGACTGCGCCTTTTGCGTTTGAATGATGGCACTCTAATTTGTTGAGTGTATAAATTAAATTTCGCTTGGACGTACGCCAAGTACTCAGAGAACCTCGGTTGGCTTGTAGAGGTCATTCACATATATCTAGGTAGAAACATGATTGAAGCTTGCGAAACTTGACCCCAGTCAGTCACCACTCCCAGTGTATGCACTGGTGATGTACCTCAGATACCAAAGTGAAGCAAAGGTATGTTGGGGCATTTGTAGCTCGTTACTTCTACATTCATGTTACAAACAATCATTCAAGAGAACTTCTAGTTTTGGTTGACAGTTTCCTTTTCAGTCATCTGTAGCATACGATATTAGCTACCTAGCAACATGGACAAGATGGTCGATGCAGATAGCAAACCCATTGCTAGACACGATACTGAAGTCCTGTCCGAGCCTTCCCTTCCTCGGGGCAAGATATCGCTGCTAGCAGATATCAAACGATCCCCGAAGGTGGCAGGATATTGTCTCGCCCTTACTTCCGGCATTATCTTATACGGCTACGATCTGGCCATTGTATCCAATGTCTCCTCTATGCCTGAGTTCCAGTGAGACCCCTTCTACCCGTTTATATTCACTGCGTGTTCTAATAAGGACAAGGCGCGACTTCGGTCGCAAGCTCGATGGCAAACTGATCATTCCGTCCCTCTGGCTGGGTCTCTGGAATGTTGCCAGCTATCGGGGGCATGCTTGGTGCCGTTTTCGGGGGTTACGTGCAGGACCGCTTTGGCCGACGCTCCTCTCTGGCGCTCGCAAGTATCATATCGGCAATGGGTGTGGCGGTCGCCTATGTATCGAATCTCCCTGGCGGGATTGATGGCCGGCGAGCGGTCTTCTTCGTAGCCAAACTAGTCCAGGGCTATGCCGTCAACATGTTAACGTGCACAATTCAGACATACATGTCCGAAGTCCTGTCTCCCACGTTGCGAGGCCCCATCCTCGCCTTCTTCCCCCTCTTCACATTGCTGGGCCAGCTAATCGGCAGCATCGTCGTCTTCACGTCTCTGAAGGAGAAAGGCCCCGGTGGCTACCTGAAGTGTTTCATCTCACAATGGCCGTTCTCAGGCTTGCCCCTTCTCGTCTCCATTCTTCTCCCCGAAAGCCCAACGTGGCTCATCCGCAAAGACCGAATGGACGCAGCCCGGAAATCCCAACGCCGCCTAGACACCCCGAGAGTGGACTCGGAAGCAGCCATAGAGAAGCTGTGCTCGTCCATTCGGCACGAGGATGAGCAGGCGCAAAACCATCCAGCCGGCTACATCGAATGCTTCCGAGGCAACAACCTCCGTCGGACCATGATTGTCTTATACGCTAATCTGATCCCGCAGCTGTTCGGTCTGACCCTCATGTCCAAATCTAGCTATTTCCTGCAGATTGTCGGCATGGGCGCAACCAATAGTCTTCTGTTCCTCGAGGTTGGGATTGCGCTTGGTCTGATCGCCAACATACTCAGTATGTGGACGCTATCTCGGTTTAACCGCGTGCCACTTATCATGTTCGGGTTGGCGATCACGACTGTCCTGTGGACTGGCATGGGCATACTAGGCTGTTTCCAGGGCGTGGTGACTATCTGGTAAGTCCCATCACGAATATGTTTGCGCTTTGTATTCGACTAAGACTCGGTATTCAGGTGGTCCGCAGTCACAATGATGCTCGTCATTACGTTCTGCGGCGCAACGGCCTGGCCAGCATCCTATGCCGTCGGGGCCGAAGCATCTTCGCTCCGTCTGCGGGCTACATCGCAGGGCTTGGGATGGGTGATCAACGGATTATCCAACGGGGTCTTTGGCCTCGTGTTGCCGTATATATTTAACCCAGACGAGGGTGATCTGCGTGCCAAAACAGGGTTTGTGTATACGGGCTTATGCCTCCTAGGGCTGGCGGGAACATGGTATGTCGTACCCGAAATGAAAGATCGGACACCGATGGAAATCGATCGGATGTTTGAAATGCAGCTCTCTGCGCGGAGGTTCAAGACGCAGACGTTCGACGATGAGAGCGTAAGGGCTTCTTCTCCCAAGAGTGGGACCACAACTCCTGTGTAGATGGTCTTCTGCTCAGTTACAACGCTCAAACATCATGTTATCAATTGTTCAGCCTTGCAAGTGACTTTAGTTGGTTTCTATCTGCCGTATTTATCGAATCAATGCTGAAATTATCTGAAACACGCGCGAGAGAAGCTAGAAGGCTGATACATCAAATTCTTGCGTAAAACATAGTCATCAATTTAGTTTTATGTACAGGTTTGGCTTGTTTTGACTTTGATCAACTTAGTACAATAGCAACGCGTATGCTATACTGAACAAGTCGCATTTCTTATGAATCCAGGGCGTGTACTCGCAGCCCTGGGATATTCACGCGCATCTCGAGACATGCCTCGGAAATGCAAGGGTAGTACCTTCCCAACTCTCTTGCTTTTCTCGTCAATGTCCTGCCCCAATAGGCTTTTCCAGGGGCCTGCGTATGAGAAATCAGGGCCTTCGCGTAGCCAGCTAATCCCTCTGTAGATTTTGTGTATTTTACACAGATCCAGGAGTAGTGGTCATGGAACGGCGCTAACGCCGTCGCTGTGGAGATAAGCACTTGGTGAGAGCGTTGAGCTTCAGGCGTGCAGGGCAAAGCTGCTCTATCACTTAGTCGCAGCCAGGTGGAGGCCCTTCTTGCTACCCTTCGTGTAAACACGTTGGTCATTGGGGTCGAAGCCACCGTTACCCCACAAAGCCCATTCTTCCGTCTCCCTCATGTAGTCTTCAGGGCGGAATGGCGTACCGTCGGCTTTCTCCTTTTCCAGGAGTTCAAAAAAGCGATCGTAATCAATGCGAGAATGCCATTTACCATTCACATGGAACCGCGTCGAAGCAAGCAGCGCACAACAACTGTGGGCATGCTCGGCAGCAATTCCGTAGTCCAATCCGCGGCGCTCGAGCTCCTTATTCAAGGACACAACGAATTCCTGAATCTCTTCATAGAAAGGCACGTTTTGCATGGTTAATCCTACTCCGGCACTAGTGCTAGTGCCGCAAAAGGTCACACCTTTGATTTCAATGAAGCACGGCAACGCTTTCTCGACCAGATTCGCGTATCCAACCACCTCATCGTCGACGTTAAATCCTTTAACCAAGGTGAGACGGAAGACAGTCCGCTGGACGTGACGCTTTTCCCGCAGGATATCCAGGCACCGCTGGAATCGTTCCCAGAAGTCTCGGTGAAGCGGGCGGTCAATCTTTCGCAGACTTTCACGGTTGCTAGCATCGATCGAGACGTACAATTGGGTCACACGATGCAGCGTTTCAAGTTGATCGGGATGTTGAGCGTTGCACACCAGGAGCTAGAGATGCGCTCGCTGTGTAACATGTTCAAAAATTCATTAATATGAGGGTAGAAAATCGGCTCTCCGACCAAGCTCAGGGCGCAGTGACGAATACGCATCGCCTCCGCGAATCTCTCTGCACGGACACCAGGAACACCACGCATCATTTTGATCTTTTTGTAGTGACCCTCCTTAATGCCTTGGAAAATCAACTCTGGTGAATCTACCTTCCAGCGCCAAGTCGTCCCGACAGGGTTGGTGCCATGACGCCAACAGAAAATACATTTGTTGCTGCAAGAAAGCGAAGGAGTTGCCTCCATACACAGATGGGATCGAATACCGTAGAACGAGAACTTGTAACACGAACCTCGGCCACGCAAAGCGGACTTGGTCCAACGGCAGATCTTTACACCGGAGTGAGAGCCGACGATAGTATATCCTTGTTTCGTGAGCGCAGCGTATGTGGGCGATGTCTTGGGAACCATTTCCTTCTCAGTTGATTGGCTGGGTGCCGCGGACTTGCCCACTGTGGTAAAGTCCACCGGGACAGGACCAGATCCAGTCTGTCCATCAGAGCCCATCTTGATATCCTCTAGATCAACTACATCTTGGCCATTGCGTCGTTTAGTGCCTTTTCCGTCGTTCTCTTCGTCATCCAGGTCCTCCTCGTCACTCTCGAGCGGATCGCCGCTACCAGGAACACCTTCACCGAGGCCACCATTATCAAGAATGTCGAAGAAAATGTCCTGTAACCCGCGGGACCACTCTTTGAAGGCAGATTCAGCATCACTCTTGACGTCACCAAATCCCAAAGGATACGCTCTCTTTTTGCCAGTAAGTTTTGCCATCCAACGATCCAATTCCTTGGCTTGCGAGCAGAATCCTTCTTCCTCGGTAGGCCAACCCTCTTTATCACCGAACCCAAAAACTGAATAACCAGCCAATGTTGACAAAGACGAGGTATCAATGCGGAAATCATGGTGGGTTTCATCCAAATGGCTAAGGAAAGTGTTGAGGATGGTGTCGATGTTGTAGGTAGGGATCAATAAGCAGTATACATAGCGTGTGCCAGGAGAGGTGGGCGGAGGCTTCGGCGCCGTGGTGAAGTAGTCGTCAAAGTCAATATATGACAGGTCGTGGATTTGGGGAGGAAGAAGACCACGCTCACGGTTCTCGGGATCGGCTCTCTCCTTCGCTGCTGTCCGCAGATCCTCCAGCAATATCTGAGCGTATCTCTCCGTAGTAGTAGTCAACGAGGCGAAGAAAATGATAGGCTGGATGAAAGACAACGGAGGTTCCTGGTCCTCCCGACGGCGTCCAGCAACCTTCAGTGGCTTTTTCCCAGATACTCTCTTAGGCCCAGATACAACCTTCGGGACCGGATCATTTCTAACAGCAGGCTTTGGAACACTTTCCTCCGCGACTGCCGGTGTCTCACGCTCACCAGTACGAATCTGTTCGAATTTCTCTGGGGTTTGGCTCCGAGGGGATGGCGGGATTGAGGACGCGGTTACGGCTTTGGACTTGGGTTGGAACCTACGATAGGCTTGCAGAATAATAGCGACAGAGGCGATAGCGATAAGAATAGGGAGACGGTAGGAATGCCAGAGGGTCACAAGACCTAAATTTCATCAGCAAGGTGGTTTGTGTGAAACGATGAAGATAACAAGAAATATACCTTCGGTCAGGAAGGGTTCGGCCATGATGAGTTAGCACAGCTACGACAAGTCTTTGCTCGCCTAATTTCTCCGTGCGAGGTCAACGCCTCTTCTTTGTAGAAGATAAGGACTCAGAGCGGAGTGGTTAAGAGGGGCAGTGGGGAAACCTGCAGTGGCATCGCAGATTCCTCCAGGTTGAACAAAGCTCTTCTGACAAAAGACTCGGTAATGGCTGCGACTATGAGAGACACAGCATGGGTAGAGTCTTCCAACGGGGGGTTTTGGCGAATGGCCGTGGTTGAGTCGAGGAAGATATCGAAATACCAAAAAGTTGATGTTGAGAAACTTCGATGTCACGAGGAATTTTTCACCTTTGCGCTGATTGGCTCCCGCATGGTTACCAGATCGGGCCCTTGCATGCCTTGACACCTGATTTAAGTCTCGAGTTTCGGTTCAGTTCAACTCAGGTCCTCCTTCATCCCAGCGAGACGGTTTTGTATCGACCAATGCGTTGTGGTACTATACATTAGCTAGCGATTTTGGCAAGTTTCTCTCGGCAGACTATCTATCCATCGAGTAAGTCAAACTTCATACTTCACGCTTCTCGATCTCTACCCCAACGCGGAGTATATCAACGCTATTGTGTTAGTTACGATAACGCCATACTTACTAAGACGAGGGTCTTTAATAACCTGCGATAGCCGCCTCAATCCGTTTTCCCAGTATTAGCTGCATTGCAATTTGTATCCAGCAATACTACTGGCACACGTCAACCAGCGCATGCAAGGGTTTTGTACAAAATACGAGGCTGTCAAATTAGTTCTGTCCCAGCACATATATAGATCACTGCGAGTCCACTAGGCAGGATGCGCGATAAGGGTGATCCATTGTCCAAAGAGAAAACCCACCTTTCTCACTTCTTCAATCTCGAAGAGCAGACCGTCACGCAACCTCTTCCAGCAAGGCTCTCCGTCGGTCAAAAAATGGAGCGCGCTCTCTACTTTATATTCCTAGCATTCTTCCTCGTGATGACCGCACATAGTCTCCGGTTGGAACCCCTAGGGATAGGCATCTCACAACATCATAAACCCTTGACCCTGGAACAAAGAGTAGACCGTATATTGCATCAAACTCCATTGATCGGTAAGATACAACGACCGTCAGCTACTTGAATGTCAACTTGCTAAAGCGGAAAGTGCAGATGGTCATGATGATCTTCCCATTCTCATCCGCCTCAAGTATGGGAATCAAATTTATCAGGACAATTTCACTACGAAATTCACTCATGGTGACTTTCCCGGACACGTTGATCTGCCTCGTCTTTCCAAGGGCAGAGTTGGTGGCACGTTCTGGAGCGTGTTTGTGGAGTGTCCTAAAGATTGGCAGGACTTTTCTGATGCCAACTACGCTCTAAGTAAAAAAAGTTCTCAGCGTATCTCTCCAATCACAGTTGACTAATATCTATCAGGTGTACGCCAGACAATGGAGCAGGTAGACTTATGGCTCCGCCTGCAGCAAGCCTATCCGGACACCTTCTCCACGCCCCCAAATGGTACCACAGCTCTTCAGCCCTTCCTGGACGGGAAGATCATCTCGCCGATGGGAATGGAGGGCCTCCACTCCATTGGGAATTCAATTGCCCATCTACGTCATTTCTACGCGCAGGGCGTATCGTATGCGACGCTGACCCATAACTGCCACAACCGTTACGCTGATGCTGCCGTCACCGAGCTCCCGGACGGCAGCGTGAAGAAAGCTGACCCCCTTTGGCACGGTGTCAGTGAAGCCGGAAAGGCCCTCGTTACCGAGATGAATCGCCTCGGGATGATTGTTGACCTGTCCCATGTAAGCGCCGAGACTATGCGAGACGTCCTGGGCGCAGGCAAGGACGACTGGGCGGGCAGTAGTGCGCCGGTCATCTTCAGTCATAGCTCCGCATATGCCATCTGCCCTCATCCACGTAACGTCCCCGACGATGTACTGAAGCTGGTCAAATCACGAAATTCGTTGGTGATGGTTAACATTGCCCCGGACTTTGTCTCGTGCAAGGCTGGTGATAACCCGAACGGTCTCCCTGACTTTGTCCCCGATAATTCTACTTTAGAACATGTTGCTGACCACATCATGCATATCGGGCATCTGATCGGGTTTGACCATGTTGGGTTTGGAAGCGACTTTGACGGCATCGGCTCTGTTCCTCGCGGCCTGGACGACGTCTCCAAATTTCCAGACTTGGTTGCGGAGCTCCTCAGAAGGGGTGTCAGTGATGAGGATGCTGGCAAGGTAGTAGGAGGTAACTTACTGCGCGTTTGGAAAGAAGTAGACCGTATTGCTCTTGAGAAGCAAGCTAACGGAGCTCTGCCTCTGGAGGATGATCTGTCTGAGGCGTAAACACGGCCCACCCAAAGTCTTGTCCCGCTTTCCTATCTGTGTGGATACATAATCTTTACCACTGTCCTCCAAATATGTGTAACTATGGCTATACATCATATTATACCAAGCACTTGGTCACTCCGTCGAATGAATTCAGCAAGACCTTAGTACATACCTATAGTTTAGTAGGCTCTAAAAACATTATGCTTGGTTTCCTTTAACGTCTCTCATCACTCTATGTTCTTAAAACTGTAGCACGGATGCCTCCATCCATACTAGAAATCATTGAGCCACCATTCGAAATGCCTTCATAAGATTCCTACCCTCGTCCTCCAAAATCTTATATTTCCCCTTTCCGTCCAATCCCAACTTCACCTGCTCTTCCGTTGCCCACTCATACGCTGAATGCTCACTCGGCTCCAGCCGGACTCGGTCCTCCCACCCCTGCACAGCATCTCCTTCAACCTCAACCGTCTTCTCGCCTTCCGTCCCAGCAATCCCTCCAAAGACGCCTTGAGCCTCATGAACCTCCACCAAGAACGTAAACTTGGCCACAAACGACATCGTCCCATTCTTCTCTTTCGTCCACTCTTCCACTCCGACCAAATCCACAATCCTCGACACATGCAACCCGCTTTCCTCCACGACTTCACGCACAGCGGCTGTGAGAATCGTCTCGTCCGTCTCCTCGCAGCCTCCACCGGGGCCTTCCCAGTAACCGGGCAGGGAATCAGTCAAAGCACGTTGGAGGAGGAGGACTCTTGGTTCGCCTCCCTCATTGCTTTTGTTTTGGGAATCACGAGAGAAGACAAGTCCCCCGACTATGAAGTTGGTCCATTGCGCCTGGCGGCTTTGAAGCTGGAGAGGGGGATGTTGTACTCGTCTAGATGAGGTGGGATGGTGAAAGTGAGATTATGAGACATCCTTCGGATAACTTTTATTGTCTGGTGTGGTTGTTTAATGGGTCAATAGATGTCGGGTTGTGGGGATAAATAATTCGGGATTGGCGTTGATTGTATTCAATTAAATATATTTTGTGTTTTATTTATGCCTAGGGTTTACGGAGATCGGATGACTCATAAAGCACGATAAGTACCCCACATTCTGTATATGATTGGCATTCTGGTTCATGAATACGGTCGTTGTTCTATTTATACTCGGGAGGTGTCCTTGACGATGGAGCCTTAGCAGACGATAAGCTTTAATAATATTAATTCAAGCCTGTGGGCCGTAGTATACATATATCCCTGGAAGGGGCAGGATAAGTGAAGACATATGTGTATATATATACCAGCCAACAACGTCATTCATCTTCAGTTAAAAGGGTAGTAAAGCTAGTTTTCCTTTATTAGAACTAGTTTTATCCTTGGATGATTATGGACGCCCGATATCATATTTCTAAGCTTCCAAATCAGTATCTACCGCCTGCAACTGGCACATCTTGAGACGGTTGATTGTACTGAACAATTTATTCGCCTTGGTCGTCTTTCTCCTCTGCAAATGTCATCCCCCTCGTGAACTCTTTCCCTGTTCAGCATACAGATGGGTTCATGAGCGTCAAAAAGGTTGCCACTACACATATCACCTCAAGTCATTCTACGGTGTAAGCGACCGAGGGGTAGGATTGTTCTGCTCAGTTCTGCTCAGCCAACAGTCCAACAGAGCTCCAAGCTTGGATGGGCCATATTCTATATTTTGGGAGATAAGTGAGCAACATTAAACACACCGAGGGTGGGTATCTAAGGGACTTAGAAAGAATGAGGATTCATCTAGGTCTTAGTATACAAGTAATCAAATGCTATAAAATTAGAGGAAAGAAGAACAAAAGCACACGAAGAAGTATTTGAGAGAAAAGAGGAAGAAAATTCTTTGTCATCATATTGAACAACTTGCATACTCGTACTAGTTGGTCTTGAAAAATGGGATTCTTTGACAAGTCAGTACAACGGATGTAAAGATTCTGTCTGGTCGGACAGTAAGTTATTAGATACCTATCTCGCTTTCCAGTAGACACCCATTTCCACGGCGATGTGGACGGGGATTGTCGGGTTATATGAATGATATATGCATTGGAGAAGAAGTAATCGGTCCATAATATGGAAGGTATCGTTGCTTTGGCTTTGAGGGTCATATTAACATTGAGTTGTAGAGGAGAGATGAACCGGCATGCATTGCGCTCAATGGAGGATGGACAAGGTTAAGATATATATACGAAAATATGTAACGTGTTAAGTATATACTCTATACTCCATATCTTTCATGCCCATGGCGATTAATTTGTGCCTATAAAATGACTAGAAAATGGTGGTGGAGACAGTGAGCACATTTGCGCTGATAACTCAGGATCAGCAGGACCGCTAAACTATGCATTACATGAGTGAAAATGAGGCCTTTTATGTTCAATACAATTAAGACGTAATGTATTACAGGGTCTCAAACTCATCCTGGTCTACAGATGTATTCTGGCGATACTTCGGTATATAGTCATGTACACTTTGCATGGCGGGTAAAGCTTCTGCAGCAAGGAGATGATTCAAATGCACCTCGTATCGGTGAGAAGGAGACGAAATGGCGCTGCATGTACAAACAGTGCACATAGGATCCAGTTAAAATCTCAGATAATCTTAGCTCATGTAGTGCTCATGCTATTTATCAATCAGACCATATAACATTAAACGAGCCCTAGGAGACATATGCCCAACACCCCATTCCACCTACAATATAAACTGGAACTCCACCAGCTCACCGGAAGCCCGAATGTTCTTCATTTCTTTGCCTGCGGCACTGTATGAATACAAACATGCAAAATGAGACAAATGGCCATGGCCATGATCACGGCCACCATGACATGTCGATGCCCGCCATCTTCACAACGGGAACGAAAGTAACGTTATTCTTCAGCATCTGGACGACCAACTCCACTGCCACGTATCTCCTCACCCTGGCATTTTTATTTCTGCTTGCCTTGTTCAACCGTTTCCTCGGGGCACTCAAGTTTCAAATAGAACATAAGATGAACTCAACCCGCGTGTCTGGACTTCCCGTACCAATTCTAGGACAACCACCCGCATATCGACACAGAAAGGTCCCTAAGGATCGAGCGAGCCCTCTTCCGCGGTACATACAAGTCGACATGAACGATCCATTCGAAAGACCATCGCCACCACCTCCCTCTCCTCCACCCTTGCGTGACGATGAGCAGAGCGAGCTGGTACCTGGCCGCGCAGGGCTGTCGTGCTTCCGGAGGTGGTTCACAATACTTTTTGGGAAATGGTCCCCAAGTGGCCCATGGAGTTGGCAGCAAGACGGAGGACGATCACTACTAGAGGGCCTTCGTGCGCTGCTGGGTTATGTCTTGTGAGTAAGGCGCCATTGATATACTGTTACTAAAAGCTAATTGATTTTCTCAGAATGTTGGCAGTCATGACTTTCAACATTGGCATATTGTGCGCAGTCCTGGCTGGCATCATTGTGGGCGAACTCACGATGGGGAGATTTACTCAGCAATCGCCGGGTTGGCAGGATGGATCATGCCACGATGGATGATAACATGACATTTGGATTCTATTTTATTCTCCCTTCATTCCCGTGTGGATAATCAAACATCTCGTAACTGTGTGTGAAATCTCCAAAAATTCCTGAGGGGGGTAGGTAGAGAATATTTGGAATTTTGAAGCTGGATTGCGCTTCTCTGGAGTAGACGTATGAAAATTCACGGCATCATCCATGAAATTTGTTTGCCCAAGATAAACCCAATAGTGGAAATGACAATGCCAGCACTACACTAGTCATCATGGACAAGCCCAATTCATATTCGTGCAGAGCTCAGACTCAGGATATACCCAGTTGTTGAGATGTTTGAGCGTGCAATAGTTGGACTGTAGCGTTGGCGCCCTATAAGCCCCTTAAACCCGCATATAAAATGCAACATGAATAATCTTCTCAATTATTCTCAGCCCCAAGCAAGGGTGATATGAGTCCACAAGCCAATTAATTGTAACTCTGCTCTTCTTCGTTGTATAGGTAACATTTCTTTTTCTTATTTTTGAGCATTGAGAAAGTTCCAACCTCCACTCCACTCTCTTACAGGTTGGTACAGACAACCTTTTATTCTACCAGCCAGATTCCCAGAACATGGTGACGATGCGATCCTCCAGGTTCCCCAAAGCTCTCTCAGCTTCACATGCCAACTATGTCATATTCTTCTCTGATTAGCACGATGCATACACAAACCCCTCTCCTCCTCCATCTTATCCCACTCCAGGCTCAGGACCCCACATGGCTATAGCCACTGTACTCTGCAGCGTTTTGTGGTGAAATCAGTTCTATATCACCAGCATATACCCATCTTTGTGATACGCATAACGAAGCATCCCATCCACGGCAATGTATCTCAAAAAGATATCGTGCTGGCCACATACAGTCTTCCCTATAAAGCACCTCCCGGGCTACACCAGGCCCTCTTCGCAAACTCCATGCATTCCAAAGACCAATACCTACAATATTCCAGAAAAACCATCAATCTTAATAAAAGATCAGCCCCGACTATCCTCACCACTTAGCCTAGCGCCGTATCCCATCCTAGCCCGGCGCCAAGCAGAGCTATACAACCAAGCACGAGACGACCTCATACGTCAACACCAGCGAAACAAATGGCACAACACCCACTCGTCTCTTCCCAAAAAAGTCCGATTGCATTTCTCCGAACTAGTACTATCAACATATGATAACCACATCGGATGGACGGGTTCCAAACGGAGACATGATTCCCAGATCCCAGCACGAAGTAGATCCGGTTTGGAGCAGGATTTGCAGCATCAACGATTGATTATATTGTTATTCATCGTGGGGGCGTTTATGCAGGCTTGCTTCCTCACGAGCCAAAATTACAAGGATGAATTTCCTGCGGAGGATGTTAGTAGTCAGGGTGGTGGGCGATTGATTGAGTCTCGGAGACGGCGAGCGAGTTGTTTGGGGTTTGGCGATGCCCAGGTTGAGAGATTCTTATTGAAGAGGGATCCATCCGGAGAGGGAGTGACTGGATCTGAGAGGACGGTGTATCGGGAGGCCTTGCCTTATTGTTCCTATGGTGGGTGAATTAAAGGAAGTGGGATACATGTGCTTAGGCATATAGAAGGCTCTTCATTGTTCGTGATCTTGATATCTAAATGGGTTATACACCACATAGGATGCTTATTCAATGCAAGCAACAGCTTATAATTTGCTCCCCGGTCCAGCGTTTTCGCCCTGAGGAATTAAAAACCCTTCAAAGAATCGGCCTATCTGCTGGTAATCGTCTAGTCCGATCACGGCGGAGACATCTATTTTGGTCAATTATTGTCGTTCAAATATAGAATGGAGGGGGCAAAACTTACATTGATCTGGTCTGACAATCACAATTGCGCCGTTCTCGGGGCCAATACCAAGGTACTCGTATACACGGCCGTGACCTTTGTTGTAACTTTCGTCATCGAAGTAGATTTTGTGCAGATCTATTCATCAAGTGAGCTTTACGCCACATACTTGCCGGGGGCGGGAGTTCCTTACCTCTGATTTGATTCTTTCCGGTGATTGGGTGGAAAGCCTCTGGGATTTCTTCCAGTTCAATACCGTGTCGCTTCCCATAGCCCACTAGGATAGGCTCAATCACGCTGTCAATGTCGGCATCTTTCTGGCGGAAGCGGTGCAATGGGCTCTCATCTGAGCTTAAGTAGTTTCCAAGCTGCGTATGTCAGTCAGGGCACGGAAGATGAATGGAATACCTCCAAACTTACTGCGTTCAACTTGGACTTGTTTTCAGGTTTGCTAATGTCACCCACAAAGGCCATGACTCGCCAGCGGCCATCCGACTTCAAAGCTGTCATCAACTGTACGGGTTTTGAGTCGCAGTACCGCACCACTTGGGAACTGGGTAACCTCATGCCAGTCACAATATTAGTAGAAAGTTGTTCTGATCCCTCTGTGTGGAATGTGATCGCAGAGCTGTCGTATTTGGCCGTCAAGCCAGCAGTATATTTCCCGGATTTAATGAACCCTTCCTGGAACTCAGCTGGGGATGTCTGGCCACCAGACGAGAAAAGCTTGGAGAAATATCGGTCGAAATTGATCAGATCAATAGCTACCTTCTGTCGCTCAACGACATACGTCTCTAGCAAGGACGGAGGCGCTAATCCTTTCAAGACAGCAGCCAACTTCCAGCCGATATTGTATCCATCCTGCAAGCTGACATTCATGCCCTGGCCGGCCTTGGGAGAATGGGTGTGACAGGCATCACCCGCCAGGAAGACGCGGTAATCCCTATGGAAGAAGTCCGCATGGCGCTGACCAATAGCATAGGCGGACCACCACACCGTCTCGGCGAACTCGATTCTGTACTGACTGAGGATAGCCTTAGCAGATTGTTGTAGATCCTCTAGCTTGACTTCTTTGGCCTTGGTCCCTGCAGGCAGCTCGATGTAAAACCGTGTTAAATTGCGGGCATCGCCTTCACGAGGAATGATCAACAGGTTACCCGCCTTGGAGCGGACGGTGGTCTTCTTCCGGATATCTGGGAAGTCCGTCCGGGGTACCATATCCATAACACCCCAGACTGCGTCGCTGCTGTCACCAATCATTTTATAACCCAGTGAGCGACGGACAGTACTGTGTGCGCCGTCACACGCCTATAGCAAAGAACGTTAGAACATGAGAGAGGACAACACTTTGGAGAAAACGAGTTAAACATACAAGAGCATATTTCGCCTCGAAGACCTCAGTTCTCCCTTCCTTTTCAGCCGTCACCTTCACCGGATACGACTGTGGGTCATTGACGAGCGAACTATCAACCTCAACGTTCTTGATGTCAAACCCATAATCGATTATTTGGTCATTGAACCGCTGCATAGACTCGATGAATAACCCATTAATACGGGCCTGGTTCAAAATCACATGCGGCTGATGTGATAGCCCTGGCTGTGTATCTGCCGTCCGACCAGTACGTTTGATATCGCCGGAACCATCAGCAGCCCAGAATACAACCTCCAGGACATGGTAGGACTCGCGCAGCAACTCTTCGCCAATTCCGAAACTCTCAAAGATCTCCACGGTGCGGCACTGAACGCCATCCGCCTGCCCCATGGTCATAGGGCCGTCGCGGCGCTCAAGCACTTTACAGCGGATCCCACAGCGCGCGAGCCATGTGGCAGCGCAGAGGCCTGCGGATCCGCTTCCGCAGATAAGGACGTCAACTTTCTCGACCATGACTACCTCGGCGAGTATGTGAGTACCCTTCGGCGCTTTATAGTGAAAATAGGGGTAATACTTCAATGAATTGGGAAACTCTCCGTTTGTCTGGCATGTGCAGTCATCGGACTCTTAAATTTGGGGGTCCGGAATGCATCCCGGGGTATCCCGGGGTATGCACGGGATGGATTCCGGGGTCGGCATCCGCACGGCAAATCATCACAGCCCTCGGCCAGGGTCTTCTTCCTCCACCATTTCCGCCCCGGCTGTGGAGAAAAGATACACATCAGCCCATCATGTGGAGGAGATGCGCTGGGGATGAGAATACGGACAAATTAGCGGGTTTCGCTTACTGTAGGAGGGCTTCCCGGTCAGGGTAGCCCTTGTTCGCCATATGTCACCACTGGCCGAGTTCATACTTCATGAAACTTCATTTGACGAAATATCCAACATGCGTCCTAATTTCCAAGCATGACCATCGTTAAATGTGCTCTAATATCGTTATATAACGTGCCTATCATCCGTCACTCTCTGCAGAGCATATCACATGAACGGTTTCTCCGAACGCCAGCGCCGGGTGTAAATCGAATATTCACCATGTCACAGCATGCCCTTCCATATGCCCAAAAAGAAAACTGTGCAACGAAAATCAGACCATGCAATAATTTACAGGAAGTACTCGCTACGGCCCGGCCGCGATGTGGGCACATGCCGTTGGTCATCGCTGACAGCACTAAAGAGCTTGAATGTCGGTTTGAGATCCTCACCGATCTCACAAACTGATGCCAGGTTGCCACATCGGTAGCAGTAGTTAGGTGCACTCCACACCGTCACCACGTTTTGGTTAGCAAAGTGGTATTTGTATCCCTCGTTCACCAGTTGGTGCGCACGGGCGATTAGTGTCAGATCATTGACGTGACAGAACTCATCTGCCACCTTATCTCCAAAGAGCCAGCCTACATATGCATTAGTCATTAAAAGGCCCAGCGTCGCGTGAATTGAAAGTGACGTACCAGCGCCTCTTGGGCTGACTGCCCATGTCTCTACATCATCAGGGTCGGACCAGACCAGGTCGCAGAAAGCACCCTCGTGCGGAATTTCTTGGGCCCTTGCCACTACACGAACTTGGTCCAAGGTCCTGATCTCCGGGCTTAGGCCACCATGTACACAGAGCACCCTGCCATCAATGATAGCACCAAGTGTCATGAAGTCAAAGACCTGGCAACAGGCCTTCCAGACCGATGCATTGCCGTACTTCTGGAAACACTCTTCGTAGAAGCCGTAGACTTGCGTGATCTGCCGGGACTCGTGATTCCCGCGCACCAGCGTTACTCGATCCGGATACCTGCCGAAGGATTCGTTAGTATCAGTTCCACCAAAAGGCCGAGCACGAGTATGACTGACTTGGCCTTCAAGCATAGTAGTAATGTCAAAGTCTCCAGACTAAAGTATCCTCGGTCGACATAATCACCCAAAAAGACGAAATTCCGATTCAGCGTCACCTCGTTCGATCCGGCGCTTGAAGCACGCTCTCTTTGTGAGCTCGTCTCGTCGCCACCTTCTGAATGCGATCCAGAGTTTCTCAACCTTTTCCGCAGTTTGGGGTCCGTAATTTCCGAGGGAGGCTCGATATCAGCTGAAGTGATCACAGACGGTGATGTTTTCGGGGGTTCGACCATAGACTCGTCCGGCATGCCGCCCGAGACGCGGAACAGCTCCAGTAGATCGTAGAATTGGCCATGGATATCTCCGCAGACTGTGACGGGCGTCGAGACCGGCTGTACGTTCGATTCTAAGCGCGCGCAAAAGTGAGTCTCGGAGGAACAAGCACGGATCTCATTTGACGGGCTGCTTACCTTCCATCATGTACTCCTTCACAATCTCACATAGTTGTTTCATATGTTGCTCTGAAAGATACTTGCAATCTTTTGCAGCCTCTAACCATTCGTCGGGACCGGCATTGCGCCTTAATTTGGCCGGTCCTGGCTGTGGGACTTTACTATCGACCATGGTGAGAGTCGAAAGCGCTGAGTAAAGGGGGGGAATTGAGGGGTAGATCGACAGAAGGAGAGAAGATAGAGGCTAGACTGGACGGTCAAAAAGAGGGGGAAGGGACGATTGAAAAAGGACCGTCTAATTGCAGCAGGGGCGAATATCTAGAACGTCGCAAAGGTTGGATTGAATCATTAATCAAGATCAAGTGACGCTTTTCCCCACACGTGGTGGTTGGGTATCTCGAGGTCGCGTGATTGGTCGCTCTGGTGTCCCGTAACCGACTTGCCATGCTTTTGCTGTTCACGGAGTCTCTCTTCCCCCATTTCATTCTGTCACTTATTTGCTTCGCCAGAGTCTCGGTGTCGACTCCCATCTTGGAGGTTCCATTCCTCTTGTCTCCCTCCCATCTCTTTCACAGCCCCGTTTCGCCAACTCGGTCTTGCATCCATCTTCGAGAACCCCTCCCCCGCAATCTCACTCCTTTCGGAGTGTAGATCTCTGACACGCTCTACACCATGACGCAGATTTCAGCTGGTAAATCAACAGGAGGTGTCCTCCAAATCCCTATCGCCGCGACACAGAAGAACACCACCAACACTGCCACCGCCCCCGCGCCAAAGAAGGCACCCAAACCGGTTGCACCACGACTCAAGCTCCTAGTGCGGAGACTACCTCCGGGATTAACGCAGGCAGAGTTTGAGACTGCTGTGGGGCCTGAATGGAAAATTGGAGCGGGAAAGATCGACTGGATTCAATATAAGCCGGGCAAGGTCTCTAAGGAGTGGGTGCCCGGCTAATTTGACTTGTGATATAGATTGTTGAGTGCTAATTTGGGAAACAGCCCAGCGAAGCCGTCGCGACCCTCGCGTGCCTACGTTCATGTTGTGTCCAGCGACCATATTATTCCATTCTCGAATAAGGTTCGTCAGGTATCTTTCACAGACGCCCGAAACACCTTCAACGATCCCATTTTGTTGGGCCCTCCCTCCGTGGAATATGCGCCGTATGCGAAAATTCCCGGAAGCCGTGTACGAAAAGACGCTCGCCAAGGAACTATTGACCAGGACCCCGATTTCATTGCCTTTCTCGAAAGTCTTACACAGCCTATCACCAAACCGCCTACGGTCGAGAATACCACTGATGCGGATGAGAAGAAGGAGACCGTGACCACTACACCCTTAGTGCAATATATCAAAGAGAAGAAGGCGAACAAAGCGAAGGAGAGTTCCAGCAAATCCTCAAAGCACGCCAAAGCGGATAAGGAGACCAAGGCAGAAAAGGTTCAAGCAAAGAAACTGTTACAACGGCCGGATAAGGAAACAGCACAGGCCCCGGAGAAGAATGAAAAGAAATCCAAGGCGGATAAAGCCACCAAGGACGCGGTGAGGGCAGCTAACAAACAGGCTGCCAATGTCGCCAAACACGCCGCAAAGGCCTCCGCGGTTCAGAACTCACCCAAGGACACCGGTCAGTCTACCCCGACCACGGAGCGCAGACGAGAACGGGGAAGCGCTGCGGCCGCAGCCAAGATCCTCCAGCGAGATTTAGGCCTAGCACCATCCGGCGGTCGCCGCAAGGGGGGCAAGGGCGGTTCGGCGGAGACGGACGCATCCAAAGCTGAAGCGACTAGTGCCGAATCGGGCAAGAAGGAGACCCCTCCGAAATCATCGAGAGGAGGCGCCTCGTCACAGAACGCAAAGGCCAAGGGCAACGTACCACAGGTCAATGAGTTGACATCCCAGTCCGAAACGAACACACCTCCCGCTAGCACTACGCCCATCTCGGGTAAATCTTCGAAATCAAAAGGGAAACAGGCACCGCCCGCAGCCTCTACGTCCACACAAGCTTTCCTCAAGCATGCCAATCCTTCGCAGGGGGTGACGGAGCCATTGTTAGAAGCGGCGTTTAAGACGTTCGGCAAGGTGGTGAAGGTGGAAATCGATAAAAAGAAGGGCTTTGGATATATTGATTTCGCAGAACCAGACGGACTACAAAAAGCAATCGCCGCCAGCCCGGTATCAGTCGCCCAAAGCCAAGTTGTGGTGCTGGAACGCAAGATTAACCCTGGTGGAGAGAAAGGTCGTGGCAAGAATCGCAATGAGCCTCAGGCTACCAGCGCTAATGGCAACAATAACAGCAGCAACAGCAATACCAATGGAGGTCGCGGGGGTAAAGTAACTGAGGGTGGCTCGGGATCGTCGCGTGGACGCGGCGGGCGATCGAAGAAAGGCGGTGGTGGTGGTGGGAAGGGAAGTGGTGGTAACGCCAATGCGAATGCGCCCGAGGGGACTGCCAAGGAGGCTAAATGATATTCATGAATTGTGATGCTGTAAGAAACGTTCATAGATACCCCTAGAGGAATAGTAATGCGCTACGATCTAGAAACTCGGCGACACACGCCAGTGGGAAACCTAAAGCATCATTCAAACGAAGCACGACGTCTGCACAAATGCGCATGACGGGGGTTCTACTCCAGATGGGCATTCCAGGGACGCTGTTGCAAAGCTACCTCGATGAAATGGTCTAAGTACATGGTCTACAAGATGTGGAGAATATGTGGAGAGGTTTCAGAGATAATCATTTCATTTGAGCAAATATGGGTATATAGAAAAAACTCCGAGGCCCGACCACCATTTCACCAACATAAAAGTGAAAAGGAAAATAGGAGCAAAACACCTTTCAGACCTCCTCAACACCCACCAAGTCCGACCGACCGAAGTCAAGACATCGAGACAAGGTAAAGATCATCACCACTCCCTGGACGGAAGGCACTCGAACAAGCTCACCGAAGCGAGTTGTTCGCAGACACCAGCCGTCGAGGCGGGAGTAAACACGGCTTCACTTTAGGGCATTGAGGACATAGAAGTCATCAGCAAGGGTGGAGATTCTGTAGCTCTTTAGAAGAGTTCAGAGGTGGGACGTCTACTCTAAAGTGATTCTTTGAACTGTAGGCAGGAAAGTTAGCAATCATTCTTCAATCGCTCATTGTTTTGAGCTGGAAATCCCAAATGTAGGGAGGGGAGGAACTTACGTAGAGTCGCTTAATTTTCGAAATGAATGGGAAACCGCCGGTATTTATACTCGACGCCTACTGCTAGTGCGCGCGCTAGTGGGAAGCGAGATCATGCGTGTTTGGCTTGTTTGTCTGCGCGCTTGTGCTCAATTGGCCAATGAACAGTGAGGAAGAGTTTTCAAGGCTCCACTTGTTCATCCATGGCTTGGCATAGTAGGTTCCTGGTGCTCGGTACTCTTGCTGTTCCGGCATCGATTCTAGCTGAGAATGGCGATTGGTCGACTTGCTCGCCTAGAAGAGATGCTCAATTTCATCTGGTTTGGTTCTCAGCATAAGGCTTTTTCGGCTCGTCGTTCGCTAAGCTATGCTATGTTTTGTCTGTTGCCAAATTGCCACCAGTTCCCATCGGGCCGAGTCTCGGTATGCCGATTTTCGTCGGACTACTACTCGATGTGGTCATGTGAAGTGATAGTGAAGTATAGTGTTTGCCTTTAGACGCTTGTTTGACGAATAGTGTATCATTTGTAATCGGCGTCACTGGCCTGTACAGATGACACACATGAAAGCCGCAAGGGTTTGCGCAACCACCGGAGTCGTCATGAGACCATGAGGTTTTATTAAATTTTGTAACCCATTCTAGGGCCAAACAGACATTTATCGCTCGATGTGTAGTTCCTCAGTATCTATAAGGTTTATCCGGTTTTGAGTAGGGTGACTTTCGTGATAGGCTGACGCAATCTCCTTGCGGTCGGTATACCTCCGGTCCAGTGAATATATATTTTGTAGCTACCGTTCCACCTGAATGCGACCGAATCCCCCAAAACAAACCACAGACTTGAGTATAGCGTACAAACTATTAAATTCAGTAACGGTAACCACTAGAGCCAGGCCCAAAATTTAAAAACCCTCACCAGATGTAAAGCTCGACGGTCACAAGTGATATATTGGTGAACGTTGGGGTCCATATTACATCTTATATCGCTTATCGCAAGCTTATCAGCTATCGATAAGACCAACCCCAAGACTGGATGTTTCTAGCAACTGACTGTGGTTATAGTGCATTAAGGAGCCAAGTAATTTCAACCTGCTAGTTGGATATGGCGCTCGGCTGTCATAGATCTCCCATGTAAGCGAGAGGTCGCCGGGGAAAAACTTCTTTCCTTTTTGCCTTTTTGATGACTCTCACATCCTGCTATATCGATATTCCAAACAAGTCAGAGTTTCTCGGCACAGCCTTCTCTCGCCTGGCATACATGAGCTTACCAACCCAACTCGACAGCAGTATACTCGCCGTTATTTTGTGTGAATTTAAAGGGTTTCTGATTTTGAGGAACACAAAGGTAAAACCAAGGCCACGGCTACAAGAGTTTGCAGGCCGTCGATGATAGC
This sequence comes from Aspergillus nomiae NRRL 13137, assembly GCF_001204775.2. NCBI lineage: Eukaryota > Fungi > Ascomycota > Eurotiomycetes > Eurotiales > Aspergillaceae > Aspergillus > Aspergillus nomiae. The sequence continues at coordinate 63,660 of NW_015378145.1, read as the reverse complement.
TAGCAATTGCTCTACAACCTGACTTAATAGTGGCTGTGTCCTAATGGTTACAGAGGACATTTGTTTACCCTTGTCGATAAAGAACCCCATACTAGGGGCTGCCAGCTCAAGTGACTGGCAGCTGTCAGTACTGATGCCTCAGGCACTAACAATAGACCACGTGATAGTATTATGGTGCCTGAGGCACTATAGATGGGAGGAATAACGCTTTAACAACCAATCAGAACATCAGAGACTTTGACCAATCAGCATTCAATTCTGCTCCTGCGACTGTGGTATTACCGCCGAAGAAATCAAGGCGGTCAGTGAAGCGGTAATAATAATGACGGCTTCCCGATCACGATTCACCATTCAGGCCTTATTATTCAGGCCTGAAACGATAATGTTATTGGAAACTGTTGGCCAGATTTCGGTTGGAGGCACGACCAAATACCTAAAGATATTCTGGTCGAGTGGCAGCACGCTCAACAAAAACCCAATACTTCTGCCTAGATGGATACGACGCTCAGCTGCGATAGAACATATCCTGTAATCGAAAGGGTACAGGCGATATGGAACAGTTCATTTCAACCATTGAGAAACAGGTCGGAAAGAGGGCGTCAGGATCTCCAAAGAAGACTCGATTTCTATTGCAACAGGGAAACAATTCTAGTACCGAATAGTTCTACATACATTACAAGTAAAAGAAGGGTACCTAACAGTAGATGGAGGTAACAACGCTTCAGTCGCCCGGTCCAAGCAGGAGAGTTGCCCGACGTCAAACCACGATCATGAATAGTCACAGAGAGCTCGCCCGACACTCTCCCAATTCCACCTTTAGTCTTTTGCCCCCATATCTCCATACCGTGCTTTTGCTCGGACATCTTTAGCGCATTTTCAAGATAGTCAGCGACATCACAGATCCCAGGCCATCGACGCGCAATGTCCAATGGTGTATCATTATTGAAATCTGTTGAGTCGATATGGTAGCCGTTCTCGACTAATAACGTAGCGATTTCCACACTGCTCGCCAGATGCAGTGGCGTACGTCCTTGCTCATTGATTGCAATGTCTGGTCGCAAGTTGAATTTGCTGAGAAGTAAGCGCAAAATATCAGTTTCATTGGCTGCCGTTGCCATGTGTACCAGGGTATCACCACTCAACATGCATTTGTATGTAAGGTCAGTCCTCCCGGAGGCAATTACTTCTCGAAGCAATTCCCAGTGGCCATGTTTGGCGAGGGTCAAAACGGGGAGATCCAACATGCTTCTGGTTTCCCCATTGAGGGATGTGGTTTTGCTCTGTAGTACCTCTATGACTTGTGTCTGTTGAAGTAGGGAAGCCATCATATAAGGTGTACAGCTCCTGGCGTCTGTGAGGTTGGGATCTGCGCCCAGCTCGAGCAGAATCTGTGCCACTTCACCTGCACGTGCGCTGTTCGAAAGGCTAGCATAGTGTAGTGGTGTCAATCCGCGTTCGTCTCGGGCGTTTATGTGATAGACATGGAATCTGTTACTCTGCGAAAGGGCCGAGTGGAGTAAATGGATAATCTCTGGGTGGCCCATTGCGCTCGCTGTGTGGATAAGCTCCTTTTCAGCTTGCAGGTCTAACCTCTCGCACTCGAGGAGGGTTTGTACAGCATCCAGCGCGCCCAGTCTGATGGCCCATATCAAGGTCGAGTTACCGGCGTTGTCTCTCATGTTTGGGTTAGCACCATTTCGCAATAACAATTTTACAAGCCCCGGGCGCCTGTATTCCTCGTAGCGGATCTCGTTGATATATTCGTAAGGTGGAATGTATACAGGGTCTGCCACAGTATCGATCATGCGGATAGAAACGCCCTCCTCTGCATATAACGCAAACAATAATGCAGTACAGCCATTTGAATCCTGAGTATCGACGTCAATTGATTTATGGCTCAGGAACACATTAACAAAGTCAAAATGGCCGTGCCCCACTGCAAGCATGAGGACCGTTCGGCTCCTCGTGCCTAATTTGGCATTGATATTGATCTTGCCTGTCTCCAGAAGCCCTTCAACAATTCTTTGCCGTCCCTCCTGTTCGTACTGCAGACGATCCGCACAAGTTAAACCACACATAGCGTCGACTATTGCCTCCTCCTCTACTGGGGTGTTGTGCTTCAATAATTCTGCTACCGTCTCGACATGGCCATTGAGGCAAGCGTACCGTAAGGGGGTACGGCTATATTTATGATCACGTACGCCAACATCATGGTTTTCAACAATCAGGAGGTTGACCATATTGGTTAAACCGAACCAAGCACAAAGGTGAAGAACGTCCATAGCTTCATGGATCCACTCCTCAGATACACCTGGACAGCACTTAGCGACTGCTTGTGTGAGCCATGCAAAACGAACAGGATCTTTGAGGAACTGAACCGCTGCATTCTCAATCCGTAGATCATTTGCTTTGCGAACGTGATCTCCCCAAAATTGTAGAGCGTAGGATAGAAAAGGATATGCAGCAATATTCTCATAATGTTTCGAAGACTGCTCATCCTGTAAGTACTTCAGGCAAAGCTTCGCCATCTTGTACTCTGCACGCTTTAAAGATGGATGATGGTCACTTCCGGCGAGCACGGTTGACAAGGTATAGTGGAAAAAACGCACAACAGAGTGCCACTCGTTGCCAATCTGTATGGTAATTAATCCGTTTGCTGACTTCAGAATGAAAACCCTGTCGACTAGGTTTGACTTGACGATTTGGCCTGAAGGGCTCTTGAGGGCCAACGCATGCTGTAATTGCGATATGGTTAGGGGCTGACAAGCTGTCATGACCAAGGCAAACGTCGTGAATGCTACATGTAGCTCGTTCGCTTTCTTGTACCTTCTGAGCTTCGCAATCCGTTCATTAATGTACGCGGTCAAAGGGTCCAGCGGTACGTTGTCCAAAAAGCACATCACCTGTTCGCCATTCTCTGGCTCCGTGTCACTTTCTAACAGGTTCTGTAGCCAAGCCTGCGCCATGATGAAACTGCTTTGGGCATTGCTTGCTATCTCCTGAGAAATGCGATTAATCAGCCCGGGCTTATCGCGCAGGTATCGCGCAACAGGCCGGGGATTATACTTCGGCGACGGATGCACGCGCTCATCCCGTCGATCACGGCCCGTTTTTAATGCCCGACTGATCATCTCGTGACAATATTCTACAAGTTCGTCATATTGAGCGCGTACCTCAATTCGCACCGTGTCATATGGCTCCTCGCCATTGTGTTTATTGGGACAGGCGATTCCTTGTTCCTTGCAGTCCAGGCACAAGTCAAATCGTCCATAATAGCAATCACAGTGAACATACATCTGAAGGTTTCGTCTGGGGCAGTGATTGCAATGAACCACTCTTTTAACTTCTCGGTATCCCAGCGAGGTAGTGAGAAGGCTCAAGGGAAGGCCATCCTGAACAAGCCCCAGGGCATAGTCCTTGATAAGCTCTGAAACCTCGGGGGAGCATTGATCCAGACCGTCAACTATAAGATATACGCGAACCTGTTTGGCCACTAAGTCCTGGAACGTCTGCTTCAAGATTTCTCTAGTCGAAAGTGCTCCATTGCCACGGCCCTGGTATGCCTCTATGAGCTCCGGTGGTATATCGACGTCGGGATTAGACAAGATCAGCTGCTTTAGCATGCTACCCAGAAGACGATCTGGTGTTTGTTTGGCTCGTTTATGTTCATCATCACTTAGATATAGATAGATGACTGGACTTGGTAAACGAAAAGCCGTTTGGAGGTGGTGAATCACTATAGCACAGAGATTGGTCTGCTCGATGAAATAAATTAGTAAAACCGATCATTACCGTCCACCTGATGACGTACCTTGCCTGTGCCAGCCTCACCGTAACATCGAAGTTGCCAGCGAGTCCCTCCGACCCAACGCCTGAATACATCGGATTCAAGAAGCCACTTTCCCGTTGGCACTGATCTGCCAAACAGCTCTTCCTGCTCGGTTTTAAAATCCAGTTTAGAGAGCCAAGATAGGATCTTATGGTGGCAATCGGTGACTAGTGTCGTACTTATCTTGTTGAATTCTTGTGCGACTACAATCAGAACCCTTTGTTAGTACATCCTACTTGCTATTCAAACCAGATGGGAATGCTGCCTCCTTCCATTCCTCAACTGGATACTACGTACATTGCTCGATATCTTTCGCCGCCGCTGTATCCTCGGCGAGTGTGCTGGGGGGAATCACCGCCAATAGATCCTTTGCATAAGCCGCAGCAGTTACAGCAGCATACGGCTGCCACTTCTTGCACTTATGAGTGCCCGCATAGTCCGAGATGCCCCGGATGGCAATACAGGGGAAGTGATCCATCAGACCCGCCGCTTCCTTCTCGAAGCAAAGTACTTTTTCGGACTTACGAAGCTCATCCCGAAACATCGGGTCTTTCATAGTGACGTCTGCAGATGCAATGAGCCCATAATGGACGGAGGGACCATCTTCCGGTCGCGGGGCGCGATCGACTATTTGTGTTAGGTCGCAGTTGCTGCAGTCCTCACCTTCGTCAGGATGGCGATACTCTGCCCGGAACAGCAGGTCATGCTCGCGACCCGGAAAGCCAAAATATGGCATATCCAGATCCCGGAGCTTGGAGATCGCCTCCTGCATATACAATTTCATGCACCCCTGCTTGAAGTTGTGGTGTGATTGGAGCGTATTTGCCGCCGTGATCAAAGTCTTTTTCGGTTTGTTCAGGTGGGATATAATTTTGTACCCTTCAAGGTACTTTTTACCCGTATCATACTGCATAATGCCGCCTAAATCATGTTCAACCACGCATTAGCCAAGTAAGGTTCGATAAGGTGTTTTAGACAGCGAGGGACTGGAGTCTAGAATACTAGCTCATCAACGTACCATAATTGCCCTGAGGCCTGCTGACAACAACATCTCCGAGCCGAATATCTCTCTTTCCCATGTAGGGATCGGGAGAGTCTGTGGCGCCCCCGCCAACACCTACCATCAATCCAAACCGGATCTGGGGAAACGTGCGGATCATGTTCACCGCAGTCTCAGCAGCATTGGCTTTTCCTTGGCCGATAGGTCTAGCAATGACGACGTTATGCTTCCCCATGCGGCCGACGATGTATGCGTTCTCATCGTGGGGGGTAGGTGGAGAGACGTGCAGTTCGTCTAGGAGAGCCCTGGCGGCATTTTGCTCGGCGTCCAGAACACAAACCCAGCCGACGGTGTAGGCGTCGCGAGTGAGAAGAATGCGATTTGAGCTGTCCATACTGCGGTGACAGGGCTGGTTAGTATGGACTAGACTCAAGGTGAATATGGAATATCGTGACAGAATGGGAGAGAGGTCCTAAAAGGAGTAGGGGATGAAGAAGAATGGGTGATGCAACATCTGACCGCCACTTATGAAACAAGTAAGCCCTAGGAACATAAGGAAGTGGCTCAGGGGTCGCCAGCAATGCTGAACCTCTAGGAGATTGTGAGTGAGGAAAGAACACTTACGACCTCCTCAAAGTTTGTGCTGTATGCAAGAACAGGCAGATGGGCCTGCCTTGCGCAGTAACGATCGCAAATTATCAGGAGAGGCAGACCGTGGCAGAATGAGACCGAATGAAGGCAAAATACTGTACTGTGTCCCTTTTCAGCATGGTTTTCTTTTGTGTCTCATATGTTTTTGTGGCAGTAAAGCAAGGCTGAAAGCACCCCTGGGTAACGTATGAGTAATGAGTGTTCGTTATTTATTATTAGGCGTCATGCTGTTGGTTTGGTTTCAATACTGAGACTTGTCTTGGTTGAAACTAAGATCTTTGGCTGTGGCGGACTCATCATACGAGGCTGAGTGCCTTCTACTCTGCAAACCGGGAATCTCCAACCCCGTGCCCGGGGGGCTTCTTGGGGGCTTCTTCGGGGCTTCTTGGGACCTGCCAAGGCCTGGGAGAGATGGAACAGACGAATGAATGATGCAGATTGGCTATTCTAAGAACTGAAACTCCGGGAGAAGTTGCATCAAGAGGAAATGCTAAGACAGCAGCTGAGGTGGAATCATCTGAGGGAGCAAATGCATCTGGCGTCTCACGACAAGGTATAAACCCTGATAACAAGGCGTTGAGTAGACAATCATCTAAATTATCCCCAAACGAAAACAATTCATTCTCAATCAGGATTCATGATGTGGCAGATCATTGGCATACTTGTGCTCGTGCTGATGCAGGTGCTCGCGGAGCAGCTGCCGACATCTTCCAACAATGCTATGACTCCCAACCCAACCATTTGCGGTGAAATCGTCAATAACGAGGGTATGTAATGAGTGAAGCAAACGGAATGATAGCTCCAGGCGCTGATTATGAGCAATTTACTTAGAAGTTTCTATTTTCGACGCGAGCCAAGCCTACAATTGTCTGACGAGCCTTCCATTCCACCCAGATATTGCCAGTCAACTTGTCCAATATGTCAATGACATGATTCAATTCCACAGTACGCTCGCCTATTTGGCCGATCCACCACAGAGCTACCAGCAGCCAGCCGTTGACCTCATGGCCGGGCTGTCTCAACTCCAACGCGATATTGATGATAACATCTTCCACAATGAATATGCCTTTGAGACGACTCTGAGCCACTTGATCCATGCTGCCCATGATGATCATCTTAAGCTGGTCGGTGGCGCACTTTCTCGATTTACATATGCAGCCCCTTACAGCATCGTGTCTGTTTCGTTGGATGGGGCAGAGCTGCCCAAGGTTTACATCTCAGGTTTGTACACAGAGAAGTCCAGGATGACTGTCACTGACACTAGCATTTTCCAGATGATTTATTCGCCAACCAAACGGGTAATCTTCGTTGGGAGCCCTCTGCCATCGCAACCATCAACGGTATGGATGTCGTTGAGTACCTGACGCAATTTGCTGCTGTGAATTCTATCGGAAAGCTCGAGCCTCATGTAGATTGGAACATGTTGATGCGAAGTGCGGCACTGGACATCTAAGCAAAGCGGGAGGTCTTTCATGGAGCTGCCACTTTCTACCCAGGTGAATTCATTACATTCACATTCGAGAACGGCACGACGCTCGGTCCTCTTCGTTGGAAGGCTTTATTCTGCTGCCATGGGGGTAATCGACCGCTGGAGACGGGGGACGACTTCTATAACTTTTTTGTCTTAGGTGGTTATCCTGAATCATACGACGAAAGCCCGGAGGCAGACCTGACGACTATTTCCAACCGAGCAGCCCCCATCCTACCTTCATTTGAAAACCCAGCGTATCCCTCAAAGGCTGATGTCATAGAGGAAAGCTACACTAGGGACGGGGGAACACTTCTAAGAGGTTACTTCTTGCATGATTCTTCCTTAGCAGTTCTCAGTATCCCACATTTTGACAGCAATACGCCCCAATCGTTCAGCAACGCAGTCAAGGAATTTCTCGCACGCAGTACCAATGCAGGTCTTAAGAAAGTAGTTATTGATGTACAACAGAACCCGGGTGGAAGCCCTCTACTAGCACTTGAGGTCTTTAAAACAGTGAGTTAACGCTGCAACTCGCTCAGCTCTGTTGCGTCTTCGTTCCTAACTGACCCACGTTTCCATATAGTTTTTCCCTTCCATTACGCCGTGGGCTAGCAGTCGCCGACGTGTTCATCCAATGGCAAACGCTCTAGGTTCCACCCTAACGACCTACTGGCAAAACCTCACCATGGATCATCCGGAGTATTACACGTTAATCCCTAACGAGTGGGTGGTAACTGGCCGGCTGGACTCAGATACTGGGAGGAACTTTACCTCGTGGGATGATTTTGTCGGACCAACCGACCATTATCGTGGAGATGGCTTTACAAAGAAGGCAAGCAACCCGTTACCCGTTCTTTGATGGAATACACAGCGCTGACAGAGGGGGAGCTTAGGAGCAGTACAACTTATCAAGCACCTCATTTACCATGGAGGCAGCTGGAATCGAAATCGATGAGCATGATAATGGTCAGCCATATAAACCGGAGGATATCGTCATACTAAGCGATGGGATTTGCTCATCGGCATGCGCACTTTTCATGGAACTCATGCATCATGAAGCAGGAGTACGAACCGTCGTAATAGGAGGCCAGCCCAGCTATGGGCCGATGCAGGCACCGAGTGGAACCCGCGGCGCAGCAGTTTACAAGGCTGAGAATATGCATCAAGACATCGATCTGGCGCGAGACATCGACAACTCGATGCATGTGGACTTACCCAACCGCGCGCATGCATTCTTCATCACTACCGCCACAGTCAACCTCCGGGACCAGGTCCGGCACACTGATACCTCCGCCACTCCCTTGCAATTTCTCTATGAAGCCGCGGACTGCAGAATATTCTTTATTCCCGAGACCTGGTACAACTACACCAACCTCTGGAAGTATGCTGCAGACGCGATATGGCAGAAACCAGCGCTTTGTGCCAAAGGCTCAAGGACGAACCATACCCAGTCCAATCATCCTTCAGTGCCAGGCAAATCTTACAATGCAAGCAGTACTCTGTCAAATCTGGCGGCCTCTCAATCAGACGAACAACCCTCAAGCATACAAGACAAATCCAACTTTATCCTGGACAAAGACGAGCCAGTAGTTACGAAAGAGGGATATGCATGCCAGAGCGACTATGATTGTTCGCTTGGAGTTTCCGGAGCATGTTGGGAAGTCGACGTTTGTATAACCGAGTTGAGAAAAACGACATCGAAACAACCCCGAGGCTTTATGAAACCTAAAAAGCAAAAGCGATGTGTCACAACCTGCACCCAGCAAAACGGGAACCGTGATTGCTCTGGTGGGAGAATTTGCCTTAACGGTGGTTATTGTGGAGTCGGTTCAGCCCTCTGCAATGGCCTTGCGTCTCAGTACAACAGTGCCAATTACTTCATTTGCTATGGCACGTATGACACTCTTACGTGCTATGATAGGAACTGGAAGATAGTGAGAACAATGGCAGTTGAGTACCAGATGCCTTACTCGGCAAGCTCCCCTGTTCTCTATGCTGATGGAATCCATAAGTGTTGTTGCGGGGACAGAAATCGTATCTGCATGGACAACTCCAAACCACCCTGTACACCAACGAACAACAGGCTTGTTTGTGTTTGCTCAGACAACCAGAGTTGTCCGTTGAACAAAGCGAATTGATAGATTGTGTGCCCCCAGGCGGGGTGCATCTTGGGTGAAATGTTGGGCAGCGAAGGAACTCGGTCTAGAAGGTCCTATAGGCGTGGAATAATTACATCATGGATAGAGATTTAGAACAGGCAAATGAAACAGACGTTGTAACCATATGTAATAACAGCTTCAAGAATCTGACTTGAGTCGACTAGAGCCACCATATGCATATCGTCAAGCTGCATCTTTGCATCCTTTAGGTCAAATGCAAGAAAGGGCTTTATCTATCTGGTGATTTGGGAAGTACGCTAAACTCTCAAGCTAGAGTAATTAGACCGAGTGAATATGCCGAGAGACAGCCTATTTTCCTTGAAATATATATGCACCAATATAAATAATATACTGATATCTTCGCGTATTCCAAAATGACACAGACAAAGCGTCTTTGAAGCGAAGGTTGCCATGTACGATTGAGTTCTGGAGTCTTTGAAATTTCCCTTTCTATTAAAGATCTAGGTGTGACTAGAACGCTTGGGCGTTGCCCAACTTGCCCGATCAGAACAAAGCGCCCGTCCTGTGCCGTCCTCGATTCCAGGGATTCAGTACTCTGGAGAAGGAATTGATTTTTTGACCGGGCAAAACGAGAGCTTTGGGGTGATCCACTGAGAATAGGTTAAATAGACCACAAGAGGACCGCCTGGAGTTTAGCTCTCCTACAACTTCTTGCAAAGTAACCATCGGTCTACCTTTCACATAGGAGCTATGAAGTTATTCCTGTCACTTCTTTTCTTGCCCCTGGCAGCTTTGGCTGCCAATGAGCCCCCACAGAAACCTCAGATTACCGAAGAACCCAAGGGTGGCAAAGATAACAAGACTACCGTTGATCACAACCAGGGTGGGGTTTTGGCTACTTGTTATAATCTCAGTGTAGAATCTCTGAGAGAGTACAATATTCTATATGGCGGGCCATCCTGGCTGTATGGAAGCTGTCAACAAGATGATGGCAGCCAAATTACCAGCCGCTTAGAATTGGATTGGTGTTTCAGTTGGGATCTTGATAATATACGACCAGTAAAGGAGTATGTGAGGATCTTCAGCTCTATCAGCAGCTTTATAAGTATTCTTAACTAACTTTCGATACTAAGGGGGGAAGGATTTAGGGACCAGTGTTCCTCCTGTGCTCTTGATGGAGGAGCCCTGAAGTGTAATTGTGAGAGTAAGTCTTCCCTCTTGATATACCTTCTAGAACTGATGAATTTATGAAATAATCCAATGAAGGATACGAGACTACTGTCTCTATTGATCTTAGTCTGTCTCCTATCTCATCCCAAAATCCTGGCTACGCACCCCTACTAACAAAAGACCCATAGATCAAACAATCTCCAATTATGATGGTTATCTGAGTTGTTTCGGTCTGAAGGGTAATAAACGGTGGTAATGTAAGTGTCTAGGTCTTCCCGAGCAAACCAACTGTCACCGTGTTTAGTGCAGAGCTGATACTTTACAAGATTTCCAACTATCGGCACTGGGGATGGCTATGCTGCAGTGAGCAGACTAGCTATGTTCCAGTCAAATCGGGTTATTTTCTTTTTCTGAGTCCCCTGTAGTACAAATGTTAAACCTTTTAGAGAATTCTTGGAACAGCTCTGTAGCGTAGTATACTATAGGTATATCCCCTAGAAGACTGTCTTATTGTATTGGTGAAGCCTTCAGCCTAGAATATTCATTATTCTATTGCCGTGTGGTTGTAAGATAGTGATAGACTAAGGAGTATAAGCAGTCAAATTAGCTAACTAATCAACATCCTTGAGATTGTCCCAACATCATACAAATATGGATATTGCCCAACTTGCCCGACTTGCCCACATTATTTACTTTGCCCGACTAGAACAAAGCGCCCCAAACATAAAGCCGACGGGGCGTTTGGACAACTGCCAAGGCCATGGAAGAGTTCTCGAGAATGAGAGAAACTAGATATAAACGGACCCCTAGCTACATACTACCTTGTTATTTACTCCAAAAGATTCACTAGTTCATCTTCCATCTGCTGCCATGTATCGATTCCTGCCTCTTATCTTCTTTCTCCTGGCAGCTTTGGCGGCCGGTGATGAGCTCCCAAAGGGTGGATCTAATGGCGTGTACTCTGCTTGCGCTAATGTCAGCGTGCAAAAATCTTCAAAAAATGGGAAATTCTGGGCGACCGCCGTTTGCCCAACCCGTGATGGAGGCCAAATGGAAAGCCATTTGGACTTGGATCGGTGTTTCACTATCAACAGGAACAGCTCCGCCATAAAACCAGAAAAAGAGTATGTGGGAAGCTTTGAACCTGTCACTAGCATTGTGAATACTTTGATAACTTTTAGTAAGAGGGGACGGATTTTCAGCATATTGTCTTGCGTGCAGCAATTACCCCAGGCTAGCTTCAGGGCAACTTGGACCAAGCACGAGGTGTTTATGTCGCGATTTTGCCTTTTGGAAACAAGTGCCTTCGGATCTTGTTACATCCACGGGCTTATATCCACTTTCTGTCCCTTTGGATCTCAGTAGGTCCCCTAGTTTGAACCCAAACCTGGCTGTGTACACTTACTAAAGGAAGGCCTATAGATGGAACCGTTCATAATGATGATGGTGTGCTGAGTTGCTTTGGTCTAAAGGGGGATCACGGGCCACCCCCAAAGCCTCAGGATATCCCGACTACCAAGGAACCCAAGGGTGGCAAAACGAATGGGACTTCCACTGATGACATCTCTAGCACAGAGGTTGTACTTTTGGACACTTGTGTTGCTCCCGAACTGGTTCATGCCAACACGGACGATGGTGCGCCAACCGGATTAAATGCACGTTGTTACGGATATGATGGAAGAGACGCCAGCAGTTACTTAAATTTGGATCACTGTTTTAGCTGGGACATCGACCATATACAGCCAGAACAAGAGTATGTGAGAAGCCTTGGATCCATTAGCAGTTTTGTGAGCAGCTTAACTAACGTTTAGCAAGGGGAATTGGATATGGGGCACAATGTGCTGACTGTGACCTTCACGGAGACGTTATGACGTGTGTTTGTGGCTCGTGTAAGTTTCTATTCTGATTTTTCTTTTTCAAGGGAGACATCTTCTTGTACTAATAGGTTTATTAATATTTAGATAATGCTACTGTCAACTTTAATCTTAGTTAGTCTTCTCTTTTAGCCCCAAATCCTGACAGTGTAGCCCTACTAACGAAAGACCTATAGAGGGAACCGTTCATATCAATGATGATGGTTACCTGACCTGTTTCAGTCGAAAGGGTGACAAGCATCTACCCCCGGCCCCTATGGATGCCCCGAGTGCAAAGAGTCTCAAGGGTGGCTTTTACGACGATTGTAATCTGATGACTGTGGAACACCCACAAGGCGAGTCAGCCCGGCTAATAGCAGCATGTTACACCAAGCAGGGATTTGTGATGACAAGCACGTTGCAACTAAATCGCTGTCTAGCCTTCAGTGAGGACGATGGATTACGACCAAAAATAGGGTAAGTGGGAAGTGTCGAACCTGTTAAGAGCTTTGTGAATATTCTGAATAACTCTATAAAGTGGAAACGCATTTACAGAGCACTGTCAAAACGCTACCCTCAACATTCAGGGGGTACATGATAAAGAAACTCCAGCAATGATGGGGTGTTACTATGGCGAGAGTAAGTTTCCTCTCTTGAAGGATATATCTTCTGATACTGACCAGTCTTTTCTTTTCTTTCTTTTTTAAAATATATAGATCGCAGGTTATATACGGTTAATCTTAGTAAGTCTGCCTCTTCACTCGAATTTCAGGTGGCGTACCCCTACGAACAACTGGCCTATAGATCAAGTGGTTTACAACGATGAGGGATTACTGAGTTGCCTTGGACAGCAGGGTGAGCCAGTAAGTGTCCATCTCTTCGCTAAAGGCTAAACCCGTATAGTATTAATGTCTCCCTTCAGATTTATTTCCCCTGGCCCTGGTAGTATGCTGCTCTGCATGGCTGTTTGAAAGGATTCTGTAAAGGGTTTAATATTGGTGGTGCTAGAGGGGAGCCAATAGCTGTGAAGTAGATAGACTGAATATGTATACAATCACCTTTGAGAAAAGAACCTAAATTGAGGTTTGATCCGAAGGCTATATGGAGTAGGCTCGTGTAAGCTGGCCAAATCGGTTGATCATCCCTTTTTATTCCATCACTGTGTGGTGGTGTTACGATAATGCGAGGCCATACCGCATCAAATTCAAAATCAAGTTCCTAACCAACGAACTAGAGATCATACAGATATACTATATATAGATGTTGCTCTCACCCAAGTTGCCCGTCTTGCCCGGCTTGCCCGACTCGCCCACCTTGACTACTTTGCCTGACTAGAACAAAGCACCCTGTCTTGGAACATCGTTTGAAGATCAAGCCGACAGAGCCTTCTGATAACTACCAAGCCATAGTAGCCATAAAAGGACCCCCAGACCCATATCACATCCCACTTCCTACAAGATAACTGTTGGTTTATGTTCAACTGGGAGCCATGTATCGACTCTGGCCTCTTGTTTTCTTGCCGTTGGCAGCTTTGGCAGTTCCCGATGGGAGCACTTGGTCTGGATTTATGGGGGATTGCCATGACATCTCTCTCGTCGTAAAGACTGATGATACCTATAGCGTCCCCACGCTGTTGGCAACATGCAAAAGAAGGTCAGACGGCGAGAGAAAATCCGAACTGCCGTTGGATAGATGCTTGGCATATTCCCCTTCGAAGGGATTGTATGGAAGATCTATGTGTGTGGGGCCTTCTGGATTGATTCAGTGCTTTATTAATACTTCGAATAGGGGAAGGGCATTTGAGCACTACTACTGCTACGATTGCGTCGTCCCCGGCCCTGAACCTGGGGTGATGGCATGTGAATGTGGAACGGGAGGTAAGGCTTGCTCTTGATGATCATGTTTTCCAATATTAATGAATGTATTAAAGACGCACCGCTCATCCCTCACGTCGTTAATCTCAGTAAGTCTCCTTGCTTGACCCCAGATTCTGGATTTATGCTAGTGCTAATGAAAGAGCTACAGATCAGATCATCGGCACTTATGATGGCTCCCTGGCTTGCTTTGGCAAAAAAGCTCTTCCAATAGAGAAGGAATTTCGGTGGAGTGGTCATGACCAAAAGAATAACAGTTCAACTTTCGCTCGATGATTACGAGGCACTCGCTCTGCGGCAGATCGAATACGAGTTATCCTTCCTATGAGTCAACCTTCTGCCCCACAGACATGAATCCATTGACTCATTCTCCTGAAAACCACTTCCTCCTTCTGTCGTAAAAATATGTGCTGATCGTCTAAGATACATGCGGCCCCGTAAATTGTGTGACCAAAGCTATCAAGTCACATCTATCAGGCTGTCTGATACCTGATCGGTCTTATAACTGTGTTGTAACCTGCCTCCCAACAGACAACCATCGAATACATTATTAGCGGGGACGTGTAAATGAAGATACAATGGCTACGAAGAACCCAACCCCCCAACCCCTCCGAGCGATCCGGGCCAAATCCACTGGATCCACGATCACAGTTTACCAAGCCTTCTCCCCCGAAATCGCCGAACCTGCTCTGAGGGCCCAGAAATTCGTACCTCCATTCTCGCGCACGCGCATGACCTGGATCAAGCCCTCCTTCCTCTGGATGGCTTACCGCTGTGGCTGGGCCACCAAACCGAGCCAAGAACGTGTTTTGGCGATCGAGATAACCCGTGAAGGCTTCGAATGGGCCCTGAAAAGATCCTGCCTCAGTCATGTACCTGGCACCCAGGACCAAGAGCAAGATGAATGGCGTCAGCGTCTCCGTAAGAGTCCCGTCCGTGTACAGTGGGATCCGGAGCGAGATCTGTGGCACCGGCCACTAAGATATCGATCCATTCAGATTGGGATCAGTGGGGAGGCGGTTGAGCGATACATTGATGAGTGGATCGTTTCGATCACTGACGTGACGGGTCTGATGGAGGATGTCAAGAGGGCCTTGGATAGGGGGGATGTCGAAGAAGCCGAAGGCCTTCTTCCGGTCGAGGGTGCTTATCCTCTGTCGGAGGAGCTGCGAGACATATTGCAAGCGACGTAACACGGGATCGGATGCTTGGTTGTTCTTCCGCAGAATGTACTCGTAGTTGTTGCGACGTTTATGGAGTGTCTCAGGCAGGACAACCAGAAAGTTATAAGATGAAATACAAAGATTTTCTCGCAGAGAGTTTCAATTACTTGATCTAAGGGATCCAGAATTATAGCGAACAGAAGAAAAAGGAACAGAAATGAGAAGAGAAGAAAAAGGCGTATGCAACCCCAAAAGCGGCTGGTGGGGAAAGGTTACGTTCACCAAGTTCTCAGTAGAGGTTATGGATTCGTAACCAGAGAGGCCTACGGACTGTTTGTAGGTTAATTCATGAGTGTTACCGAAAGCAAATGTATACTAAATTTGTAAGCTCCCATGCGACGCAACAGCCGAGCTTTTACACTACATCAGTCTTCAATACATGAACGACATGTCGCCGAGAAACGCCTTTCCAGCCTAAGTCGACGATCAATAACAGCGAGTCAGATAGTCTTCCGATACTCATGCAATCTCGAGAGCACGTTGGCACCGTTCCACAGCTCCTCCCCTCTATCGCTACTTTTCTCCGGCATACCCACCTGCTCCACCGCAAAAGAAGCTCCAACGGAGCCATAGCAAGCTGCCTAAACGAGACTTCCCGTCTGCAGATACCCAGCAGCAAATGCCCCGAGAAATGCATTACCAGCGCCAGTGGGATCGACTACCTTAGCGTGCGGGGTATCTCCAGGTCTAGACCGATAGAACGGCGGTAGCCAGATAGGAGACGTATCGCGAGCTATAACGAGACAGCCATGCTCACCTGCTCGGACAATTACTGTACCCTTTCCGTCACGGCCCACGCCGCTGTCCAAGAACCGCAGTGCCTGGGCCTCGATCTTATCCTTGTCTGCAACGGCTGGTCGCGATTGCCCAAATAGTGCGGCTAAGTCTAGGTGATTTGGGGAGAACACATCGACCATACATACGGCGTCTAGGCAGCTTTGCAAATTTTCCGCTGTACACGAGAATGGGGCAGGTTCCCAGATAATGAGTGGGCGTTCTGGTACGCCTGACTTTTCCCTAAGCACAAGGAGACTGGAGAGACGGATCGTAATATTTTGAGGCGTTTCAAGATAGTGATATGCCCTGGATGTTAGGAGTGGTGTGTTCTTCAAGCTGCTATCCTGAATTGCGAGGATGGGCGTTGTGTATTTGAACTCCTTGGCTAAAAGATTGGTTAGCTAGAGTGACCTGGATCGTTAACAACACCCAGTAAGCTGGTGACGAGAAACTTGTGTCGGCAGTAAGGAAGGGAATAATCGGATTTAAATGAATAAAGGTATGTCATACGTCCAAATGTAGTATCTTTGTATTCAAGTAAACCTCTAGTCGAAGGTTTATTTGATTCCCTGTCTACGACCAATGCTACATCCCAGCTTTGCAAACGGTCTTCGATGGGCCTCGGAAAGTCATTTCCTACATGGATCATCCAACCTAAAGAATGGCTTCGTGGATGAGGAAGAAACAACCGGGCACCGAGTGTCGCTATAAATACAATGCTACATTAACAATTCAATGACTCGCATGAGATACAGAGCAGGAAAGCCCACCGTAAGCGCCGGAACCACCCAGGATGTCAGTTAATGCTTTCCTATGGGGAAGGCGGATCTCGTCAAGTACCACTAAGCCTCGGCTCGTGAAGGAGATGTCATGTAAGTTCATGATGTCCGAGGATCTAAACTATTTGTGTAGGAACAGGAGCGAACGGAAAAGTTGTACAACTAGACTTAGGAATGGAACGCTTTATGTATGGTTTCAGAACACCTGTTTGAAGAATGCAGGAGATTGAAGATGATTATAAGAGCGATATTTATCGGATAATAGCCTCTGGCATTCCGCTTTCCTACTTGAGGAATCTTTTACCAGATAGAAAAAAAAGTGCTCCCAGGCGGGATCGAACCGTCGACCTCCAAGAGACGCATACAACCTAGTACAAAGTACAATGGTCATATAAGCTTGATGCTCTAGACCAACTGAGCTATGGGAGCGGGTTTTGGTGCAAGTCTCTTTTTTAGTTTATAAGGCCTTCAATCATTATTCACGCACTTGACATTCTGAGCGGAATATCTTCCACCTACTATAGTAGCCTTTCGTTGTGGGCTCATTACCCAGCCCCCTTCGTATCCAGTGTTTATTGGGCTCTTTCAACTAATTCTGCATCCTTCCGTCTTGGCATGGATTTCTTTGTTTTGGTGGCGCCTATCCTCCGCCTCTTGCCGGCCTGACGCTCCCCCATTGCTGGTGTGCACACATACTATTTGTCCATCTCCTCTGCATAGATTCCTCTTTAACTTCTGCAACTCGTCTGACTACTGCCTTGCCCCTTTAGACCTTCCGAGCACTAGCCTGGACCCTGTTACATTCTTCAACTTGTCTGCTGGGTGGGCTGACGAAGGTCTATTCGCCAGCCTGTCTACCGCTACACCGACCCATAAGTTGTACAGTTGGCGGAGGGATTAATCTCTCATAGACTTTCACTTCCTTTGTCTTTTAAAGTTCGTTGCCACTCGGGGATATGCGAATTTCTGGAAGCAAAAGGGAGTCTTCTGGTCAGGTGTCACCGTCGCCTTTGGTTTCATCCCCCGGGTTTTCAATGCCGGGCTAGGTACGGCATATCTAGTGTAATAATTGGTGGGAGAGGCTGTGAGGGCAGGTAGCTCACGAACACCTGAGGCAACCCGGGGAATATCCATGCAGTTAGCCGAAAATTCGCAGCACGTGAGTGATGTAGAACCCTCCTAAGCCACGACCATTCAATCGATTCGCGACCAGGGCTGATTTGTTACACGGAGCCATAGGATTCCCCGGACTGCCGGTAATGGCCCTGTCATTGGTGTGCCTCAATTGAAAGTGGCAAAAGGCCGCTGTTTATTGGCGCCACGGCTGGGAATACCATAAACGGCATCGTTGACTCCATTGACAAGATAGGGGTAATTGCCAGGAAGGCGAACGCCTGGTTTCATGTGGATTGCCTTCTGAGCAGGAGTGGATGCAATTTCAAACAATCTGAGACATACCAACAAAGAAAGTTTGTATGCTGACAGGATTGCCTTCCAGTGCTCTCAAAATGTTGACTGCCTATCGTTTGTGCCTTTCTGCTAGGAATACGATATGTGGACCTTCTGACTGGCCAATACACTGAACTTGGCATACTTGCTCCACGATGGAGCCAGTGGAGATAGCCACGGGATTGACCGGAGATCTGCAAACTCTTGGGTGATGCGCTGTGGTGGCTGATATTTGAGACCTGGTCTCGCTGAGGGTACCACGTTCTCCGCGGACTTATGCAACCAAGCTATCCCTGCACTGAATGGGATATGGGGCTGAAGACATCGCCTGGGAAGTCAGACAAGCTGTCGATAGCTCAGTCTAGCCAAAGACTATCCGCATCTAGAACTGCTCTGAGACACCGAAAAAGTCTTCACACAGATTTGGTCTTATTGGAGGCCGAAGAGGGAAGAATATGAGGCTCCCTGAGGACCTTGTCGATGATGTACTGCGACATGATTTGGATCTAACGCAATGCTGGGTTTGGGAAGAGACTGATACAGGTTATACAGCTGATTTTGCAGACAAGAAGCCTAAGTAATAACAGTAAATATAGCTAACTAAGTAAATAACACTGCTGACAAATCCAAGATCAATAGGCATGAAGCAGAAGCAAGTCCTGTCACGGGAATACGCAGCACATGATTGGTTCGGCCCTAGTTCACATCCGATCCTGGTCGCATCATAAGCTAGGGTTTGGTATACTCGTACTGACCACATAAACAGGTATATGCTAGGGACTATTATTCATCTTGCGTATAGCTCTGATTGCACACATCGGATGTTATAGAATGTAAAGGGCTATTGCCTTGCAGAGGCCCAGAGAGGAATGTGACAGGGTTCGCGATCTGAATATAGGTTTTGGATTGATGATCTAAGTAGCCTGGTACGTAATTCTTCATAGGTAATAAGACTAGGCCTTTTCAGCATAGTATAACGGCTATTCATCATCTAGATAACCTTTATGACTTCTGAAGCCTTTTACAAGAGGACCAGCCAAGCAGGCCTGTAGGTTTTAAGGGCCGAGGGTCAGCTACTGAGACGAGGAAGCATTTTAAAGATGAAGATTCAAGCCATGCCTCATGTTTACCTCAGCAGAATAGTCGTAGGTCGTCTTCCTTGTAGAGATATATAAACTAACTATCGCTGTACTATATCAGAGTTATCCTATCATAAACAAATCATCATTGAAAACACATCTCAGCGCGCAGCCATCTGGTTAGTCTCAAGATGGATTTTCAGATCACCAACGGTCGGAGTTTCCAGGAAGAAAGAGCCTTTCAAATCAACGTTTAGCTCAAGAGCAAACTTCTCTACGAGAACTAGCGACAGAAGTGAATCGACCCCAACAGCAGAAAATTCTGTTTCGTCTGTCAGGGCATCCAGCTCTACCCCGGTCTCAGACGCGATGAGGGCTATAGCATCACGGACAAGCTGGCTGTTGGCTTTAGGCCATGGTACCGATAGTGGAGGTTTGGGTTCGTTCTCAGGAGTAATAAGCGACGTGTTCTCTGAATCATCTTGCTGCGACTGAGTGGACTCTGTATTCGTGGCTGAACTCGTGTGTTGCAATGTTGAAGGGGCTGCAGTAGAAGGGTCTTGCTGAACCGTTTGCCCATACTGGCCATCTGGGGGGTCGAAGAACCGACTCATGAGAATGCGAGGTAATGGGCGAAGCGTCATCTCGTGGACCCTTCCAATCACATGGTCCTCATGCAAGATATACACGTCGCCGGAATAACATCCAGAATTATCATTGGCAGGATTCATCTTAACGTACGAGCGATACATCTCTCCCGCCACCAATGCATCGGAGAACTGCATGGATTCCCAGCCGTCCATGACATAAATTGTGCTGGTGTGATCCGTGGCTGGCCCGGCGTTCAGAATGAGACCCCCGACATGCGTCATGGGGTCGATGTGATGAGGAGGTGCTGTCCACCGGCTATCTTGGCTTGGGGACAGAATGACATCCGCAACTGCTTCCAGGCCATACATAACAACAGATTGGATGCCACGGTAATGTTCACCGTAGTCGACGACGTTCTTGAAGAGTGTGTACACCAAGTCCTTAGACACGCGGCTTGCTGACCCTTGATCTGCTAGCTGATGCAGCGCTTCAATGCGGCTTGTCAGGAGGTGCGAATAAGCAGCCCATTCATCGCGCCATGACTGGGAGTCTCCGCACGTCACAACACCGATGGCTAGTTCCTCCTCGCTTGAGTTATCCTCGAGAACTCGATGCAATGACAGCGGCATCGAAGAGCACGTGGGATCTGCTTGCATACGCATTCGCACGTACTGAGGCTTAGACCTATCCTTCCGGGGTATTAAGCCCCGGAAGACCCGAACTTTCCCAAATTCCAGGGCCGGGAGCTGTGGTCTTGGTTTTAGCCTGGAGAACATATATCTCGCCATGGCCAGAGCGATGTCAGTGTAAGCGAACTGAAGATGATTGTCAGTCAAAGAATTGTCCAGCGATTAGCTACAAGCAAGCATGGCACTTACCACCGAGAGGAGTGGTCGACCACTCATTCTGTGTCCCGAAGCAACAGCAAAGAAATCATCATCAGTCATATTTGACTGGATGACGATGCTCCCACCGTCTGCCCCGAATGATTCTTCCAGAATTTGGTGCACGAGGGCGGTGCGCAACGATGGGGGAGCAGGGATTGGAAAGCTCTCATTTTCAGCCCTAGACCGTTTATCTTTCAGCAACAGCCAATCCCCGCTATGTTGAATCCAATGGTTCTTCAGATTCCATTGGTACGGAGGCACATTTAGTAGGCGTAGTTCCGACTCAAAGGGTTGGTACCATGTGTTCCAGTCAAGGAGGACGCCCGCGCTGTGCAAGGCCGACATGCTGACAGCTAACGTATGCCAATTGCATTCGTCAGATCTTAAGCTGGGTACCATCACCTCAAGATTCGGGATGTTCGCGCGCATGATACCGGTATATGTTTGATGCACTCCAATCTCAACCCAGACAGTCTTAGAGTCTACCAACCCCATCTCTTGGGCTTTCGCCATCGCATCGGCAAACCGTACAGTACCCCTCGTGCTATCACACAGATATGATGGTGGAAATGACTTTTTGTCAAATATAACCTCACCCAAAAGAGGCGATATGAGTGCTGTTTTTACATTCCGGAACAGAACCGACTGGGAAATCCTACTATAAGCTTCCAGGATAGGCTCCATTTGAGAAGAGTGAAATGCAAAGGGCACATTCAAGTTAGCGACCCGATATCCCTGTGACACCAAAGTCTGTTGGATGTCCTTGATCTCTTCGACAGACGCGGCAATGGTCACATCTCGAGGCCCATTGATACATGCGATTTCATATACGTTGTTCCGCACCGTGTGACGAATCTCATCAACGGTCGCCTTGACGGCAAGCATCGAGTGACTGTTGATGGTACACAAATCCTGCATTAGCCAGGCCCGTTGCCCGACGAGATAGATAGCGTCACTGGCTGATAAGGTTCCCGCAGCATAGAGTGCAGCGTATTCGCCGAGGCTTGCTCCTATAACAACATTCGGCACCGCCCCAAGGCTTCTCCATAAGCGACACAGCGCGATCTGCACACATACTGTCACCAGCTGTGCCACGAACGGACTGATCTCCAACGGGTCCGAGCTCCTACTCGTGATTGCTGGCAAGATGGAATCAAAGCCGTGGAATGCACATATCTCGTTTAAACGCCGAATTTCCTTCCGGTAGGGCGGGTATTCCTGGAAGAGTTGGCGTCCAACACCTTGGTAAAAGCTACCTTGGCCCGAGAAGACAAACCCGACAATGGGAGCTTTCTGAATTGCACATTGAGCCATTGCATTACACAAATGCTGCTCAAGGGACTTGACTATCTCCTGGACGGAGTCTCCATGCACCACTATGCGATACTTGTGATGCACACGACGTGCAGTGGTTGTGTACGCAAGACTTGCAAGATCCACCAATGGATCCTGTTTAAGAAAGGCCAGCAGCCTTTCAAGGTTCTTCATTAGGGACATAGTGCTCTTGGCTGACACAGAAACAACAAATCTTCTTTGGGGACATCCCTGAGGGCGTGGCCTAGCCGGAGGCTCTTCCAAGAGAAGGCTGGTATTTCCCCCAGCCGCGCTGAAATTATTGACCATAATATATCTTTTGCGTCCGGGGAAAGGTGGCCAGGGAATGACCTCTTTGGGGATATGTACATTGAGTTGTCGAAGATCGGGAAACTTCGAATTCAAGATGGTTTTGAGGCACACTTGCGGTGGAATCTCGTTGTGCTGAAAGGTCAAGAGTGCCTTGATCAGCGCTGTAATGCCGGCTGCCGCCTCTCCATGACCGACATTAGCCTTGACAGATGAAATGCGCAATGGTTGCGGCCGCTGAGGCACAGCTGGACTGAACACTTTCGTAACTGACTCGATCTCGGCGGCGTCGCCCGCCTGGGTGCCGGTGCCGTGCATCTCGACCAGGTCTACGTCTTGTGGACGAACGCCAGCCTGCCTCAAGAGCGAGCGGTAAAGATCGGCCTGTGTAGGTGCATGTGGGTGTGTTATCGAAATTGCATTTGAGGAATGGTTTGTTGCGCTACCTAAGATCAACCCGAGAATATGATCGTTATCTTGCTGCGCATCGGACAATCGCTTGAGTATGATAGACCCTATTCCATCGCCACGACAGTAGCCATCTGCAGCATCATCGAAGACCTGGCAATTTCCGGTTTTAGACAGAAAGTAGCCTTTGCTAAGACCTGCAAAACTGTCTGACCCTGTGAGGATATTTAATCCTCCTGCGACTACCATATCTGCCTCGCCGCGCGAGAGCACCGAGCAAGCTATCTGGACAGCAGCTAGGCTGGCCGAGCACGCAGTGTCAATATTGAAGCTAGGCCCTGAGAACTTGAAAAAGTAACTGATTCTCCCTGGTGCAAAGGCCCGATAGTTCCCAGGAATAAAATACATGTCGATATCCTGCCCAGCGTTGCACTCGCGATAGTCATCAGAGCACTGACCATAGATCGTACTCACTCTTTCCCGTCTGGTAGATCGAGTGCGGTCAGGAACATAGCCTGACTGTTCAAGAGCTTCATAGGCCGTAAGAAGTGCAAGGCGATGAGTGGGATCCGTTTGTCCTGCTTCACGCGGGGACATGTCGAAGAAACTGGCGTCAAATAGTCCGGGACTGTCTACAAAGCAGCCGAACGGTGTATGGCTGGTATTTGGCCGTTTGCCTGTAATGTCTGTATGGCTATCAACATCGTATCGGTCTGCTGGGACCTTCTGATGGACATCACGCCCTTCCCTAAGAAGATCCCAGAACAGCTCTAAATCTTCAGCCCCTCCGGGCAACCTGCAAGACATGCCAACCACTGCGATCTTTTCGTGGCCGCTATATGGAGTAAGGCGAGTATCATCAAATATCCACTCTCCAAGGTCAACTACATGGGCGGTGCAACTAGGGTGGCTTTTCTGAATTGCAGACACTAAACCATCCACGATAGGAGAAGGTCTGAGCATGTTCAGATGCACTTCCGTGTCCTTCCATAGTGACGACGACGCTGTGATGGCATCCACCACTGCACCCCAGCGAATGATGCTTGTTAATAAAATGTAGGTGGCAGATTCAAACAACTCTAATACAGTATTCGCTTTTAAGGGGTTGCCATCTGCCATGGACAGAAGGTGGGCTGTATGGGAAAGATTGCGGGAGAGAACCTCGGGACGGCATGGCTTAACAACCCACGCACTGTGGCTGCGGTCGTACAAGTGAGGTGCATGGCAGGGCCCACCATATACAGGCAATGGAGCGTGCGCTGCTGATTGCACTTTTCCGGGCGTGCTAAAGAACTTGCGAAGCCTTGATGGGGGGCCATTTATGAAGACACTACCGTCCGGCTCTACCACACTGATGTAGATTGAACTAGGTTGTGCAGTGCCCTGTGTGACAGTTAGCTCTACTCCTATCCGTGCCTAGGCCTTGCCTACCGTCGATGTGTTATATTCGTAAATTCCGTCTCGTACAGCTACCTCGTTCATACCTTTCACAATGCTGGCCCAACTTTGAAGTGCGCCATCAAGGCTCTGCGACTCGAGGTCCTGGGATCGCTGGTGTATCAGAAGACCAGTTCTCATTGCAATGCGCACCAGCTCCGCCGCCGTGGCTGGCACGCTACATAGAGAGGGAGATGCTACGATCGCGGTGGCAGCCAAGAATCCAAGGCCAAGTCCAGTAAATAAAGATGTATTTCGACCGAAGACGAACTCGTCTGGCCGATTCTCGTAATTTCTGATGAAAATAAATACCCGTCACTGTTGCTCCACAATAGGAGTTCTGCATTCGAAACCGACTCACCCGACAAAAAGACATATCGGCACAAGAACCAAAAACACACACTCGAATGTCCCTGACAAGGGCCCTTGATGCCAATTGAAGCTTTCTGCAAGATCGAGGATAGATTTGAAAGGGGGCAACAGACTTCTCAGTTCGGCAGGAAGCCCAGTAATTTCCTCTCGCACGACATCTGTTACCTCCTCTAGCACTCTAGCCAAGATCACATGGTTTGGGCACTTGGAATGCAGACGTAGGCGGCGGAACAGATCCGAGAGATCATCTGGAGGAAACTTGTTGCTGAAATAAAGGATTTGCATACTTTTTGGAATTAGAACATTAGGGTCGATCGATAGTCGAGCCTGTACGGCACACGGATCAGCGGTTGATCAAGTGTATGTCTTCTTATCACCCTAATCTTGTAATATACTATGTTACAGGATGTGTCTATACGCACCGTGGACTCACTGTTCCACGAATTAAGGGCCTTTGCGCGCCATCCGCTACTGTGTCTTTGATCTTTCACATAAGCATCCTTCTTGGGCCACATCTGGCTATCTTCCTGGTTATGTGTTTACTATGAGAGCTAAATCTGTGAGAGTTCAGCAGGGATGAAAAGAGCAAAATGGAGCCACATTCCGCGCCCCAGCGATGACATTATCACCCCATGCACTACCATCGAGCCATCCATTACTTTCTGTTTCGAGCACGTCGACCACCAGAGAAGGCTCTATTTGATGGGTGTACAGTGAAACAGTAGTCAGCACCTGGCTCGGATAGCCTTATGTTAGATGTTGTGTTCATTCAGTTGTGGACTGTCCTATGCTGAGCATAATCGAAGTAGTACGTATCACGAGCAGAGGGTGCCAGTGCAACACTATCCCAGCATGCTTCAGGTTATACATCTTAGAAGAAGAATTACCACAATTGTAAAGCTGACTAGACACTTGGAAGCTTGAAGATGTATCATCATAGCGGCGGATACTCCGAGCTTGTCAACTTGTTTAGAGATAGTTTTTGATGGAAGCCCAGGAAGCGGTACTATTTGATGCACCTTTTGTTTCACGAGAGGCTTCCGACTTAATTTTGCCCAGCTTTACAATGGGAATAAGCACCGGCATGCAGGAAAAATGCTTAAAATCGTGCGTGTGAGCTGGTTGAACTCGCTATTTGCTTTGCATCTCCAACAGTCACTGTATTAGTGCAGTAGCCTTTGAAAGTCAGTCTCGGTGGCCGGGACTCGTGCAACTATTCAACCCTCATTGCAAAATGGGCTGCATCAAAACACTAACCAAGAATACGAGCTATAGTGCCTCATATTCTGTATTCATTGGACGCTATAGTTTCTAGCCTCTTCTAAATACCTTTTGGGACCCTTAGGGCGAAGACAAGGTATCCTAGATATGGTTGCAGTGGACCCTCTCTTGGTAGGGTTTGCAGTTGATATATCAATGAGGGTGTTGGACATGTAATCGACCCAACCATGCAATATCAAAGGGACTGGATACAGAATATAATCGCCAAATGTCAATGTGCGGTGAGAAGTGTGGGCTCCATAGAACTGTAACGACGATCGTTTAAATTTCTAAATGGACCAATGTATCATGTCATATACGCATCTCAGTAGTCGCACATGTGAGGTATCAATCGTAGTCGGCTGATTTCTAGAATGGTCCAGGAAGTTTTATGATAGACATATGGCTATCTGGAACTAATCTTTCTTTGAGGTCCAAACATGTCGACTTATTTAGATTCTCTTTCATACAACTTACCAATACCCTGAACGCGGGCTACTTCTTGCGCAGACCTGATCTATCTGAACTCAGAATAATTCCGCGATCATGGAGGTTCCTCAACAGACGGATTGGTATTTGCAATCAATTACAGCCGCCCTGAAGAGACTCAATGCTGCCGCGAATGAATGCCAGGAAAGGCTTCTTACTCACCACGACGGAAGTATAAAGGACATTAGTGCCAATCAGACCGCGCATGATAACCTCGTAATGGAGGCCTCCAAGTTCCTCCAGACCGCGCAGGGTCCAATCGATACAGTCGCCACTTGCTTTGAACGGGTAAGACTGCCCCCCCTAGTGTCTGCCATATCACCGTTGCCGCTAATGCATTTTGTCAGACAGCCCATTTAGCATGTGCCCGGTCATTGCTGGAGATGGGGGTATTCGAAGCGCTTCCCACCGGCAAGGAGTCCCGGGGTACAAGGGAGCTTGCGGAAGAGCTGAACGTCGACGAGACTCTGCTAGGTGCACGGCGCACTGTGTTCTAAGATATTGCCGATTAGCTAACTGCAAGCTAGCTCGATTAATGAGGAACTCCGCTCTTTTTGAGGAGACTGGACCGGGTCAATACAGACATACCCCGTCCTCAGAAGCCTACCTCAAACCTGAAATTCGAGGCATGTTTCGTTTTGCGTAAGTGCTCATCTGATTAGCACCCACGCTCATCGTGTGTTGACATAGAACGACCCTAGAATGGATGAGCATATGCCAGCCCATCTTAAGATGCATGAATTCCTGAAGCGCAATTCCTGGAGGGAGCCAACATCGACTAGTAATAATCCGTACACATATGCTCACGATACGAATGGCAAGAGCATGTGGGAATACCTGTCTGAAAGGCCTACAAGAATGACATCTTCCAATGTAGGTATGACATTTCAGGCAATGACCGAGTTGTGGATGATTGACCTCTTCCCCTGGGAAAGTCTATCAGACCTGCATCCCACCCCCACGACAGCGGTTGCGGTGGATATTGGGGGCGGCACCGGGAAAGGAATCTCGCGCATCCGGTCTCTCTGCGGTGATCTGGCTGGTAGATTCATTCTTCAGGATCAGGCGCATGTGATCCAAGCTGCAGGTTCACTTGGCGACGGGATTGAGAAGATGGCATATGACTTTTTTCAGGACCAACCTGTTCGAGGTAAGATATTCTCGTCTAAAATGGCATGTGTAGCGTTTCCGATATAACCCGACCTCTCTCCATTAGGAGCTCTTACCTACCTTATACGCCGCTGTCTCCACAACTGGCCTCAGGAGAGCATTGTCAAGATCCTGAGGAACGTCACCGCAGCAATGCGGCCAGAGAAGTCCCGGCTTTTGATTGAGGAAATCATAGTTCCTGATGCGAACCCTGGTATGGAGGAAGCATGGATGGATATGATAATGATGAACCTCGGTGCGAAACAGAGAACATTGAAGGAGTGGAATGAAGTTCTTGATTTGGCCGGACTTAAACTCAAGGAAGTTTATCAAATTCCTGGAAACTGCCACGGTCTCCTTGAGGCCTGGATCAAATAATCGTAATTGTTTATTGAACTATTGAATGAAGGATGTCGTTTCCTTTCTAAGTGACTGTTACTTTCATTTGTTCCTTAATTTACAGCTTCGATTATTATAGTCTCGTACTGTTGATTGTCCAATATCCACTCTTCGGTATTGTGGAATCTGTTTAGAGAATAGAAGACTGTGAGGCTTACTACAAGCTCTAGTTCAAAGGATTGAGAAGGTGACATGGCATGAGTATATGGCGGCCATATTCAATTGGTCTCCTGAAGGGTATTGTCCAACCGTCAAGATAGGAAACAGTTTGCATAACGGCATGGAGTGTTGAGTCTTATTGAACAGTTCTGCTAAGGCAAGATCGTATCTGAAGTTTACGGCTCTCCACCTCAGGCCCTAAGATCGGTCTTCCTCTATTGGTTTTATTAGGTATTTCCATATGTACGAACATTGTAATTGAACGAGTTCAATAAATACGGCCTAGATGCCACCAAGCTGTGTTAAGAATCACACCGTGAATAAATAATAGATACTAGATCCACTTTTAAACGTTCCAAGTCAAGGTTTACGGCTTGTAGCAATGATAGCTTCAGCTTCCAGGGAAGCCAATCCATCCTTCCCAAATTTTCCCTCAGCGTAGCGACGAATTGCCAATGGCAACTGGGATTCATACTGGTCTCGCTGATCCTGCGTCCAGAAAGTGTTGACGATCATGGGAATAATGATGGTGCAACTTTCAACAAACTGGTCCATGGGGAACAAATGCTCCTTCTTCACCGTTCTAACTTGGATGTTACTAAGCCCGGCTTGCTCGAACTTAGCTCGCACAGAAGACTCCTCGTCCCAGCCGACGTTGTGTAGTCTATCAATCTCTTTCTCCGACGGAGCTGGAACACTTCCCGGCAAGCTGGCCATGGCAGCAGTAAGCGTGCAGACCCAGATGGCTTCGGTCGGGAATACCACCTATTAGCGTTTATGTATAAGCACATGGGGCTATAATTTAGTGTCTTACTGCTCTTCCACGTGGAAACTGCCAGAATGCCACCAGGTTGAAGTATTCTGACGCATTCTGAACGAACTCATTAGTAAAATCGTGCCTGTCGCCCTCAACAGAGATTAGCAACCCGGCTACCTTTCATAGCAGAAAAATCGTCCGGGAAGAGATTGAAAGCTGAAACCTCGTTAGTCAACACTGTGAAAGTGTCATTCCTTTTGCCCGCGTTCGCTCGCTCTACTTACCAAAGGCTGTAAACACATGAGTGTAATGTGCACTAGGTAGACAGGTGTTTTGTGCATTTACGATCTTCACTTCGGTATTATGCCATTCTTCCTGTAGCATCTTCTGCCTAGTGTAATAAAGCATACTATCTGACATATCGCCACAGGTCAACTGCCAGTTACCTTTCTTGTCGCTGCCAATGGTACGGTGAAGGACGCTTGAAACGGCGCCCGTACCACAAGCATTGTCAAGAATCACTACAGGGTCATGACTGGACAGAGCCAAACCTGACTGCGATATCAGCTCTTTCGCAAAGAGCTCTGTAATCCCGCCGTCCAATTCGTACAGGGCAGCAAAGCGGCTGTCATGAACATTCTGCGAAGCAGGACGATCTATGGTTAGAGCTTCATGCATGATTAAGTAGATGATAATTGGCTAGGTGTGTTACAAAATTAAGGGGAAGGAATGATTCAAGGCAAACGTGTTCGGGGGTGTTGGGGGAAGATGAATATTGTCTCTCACCAGGAGCAATGGTATATATTCCAGTCTTTCCTGCCAGCCAAGCACAGGCTATTGCTTATGGTACGAGGTCAGCATTACAATTTACGCAGTGGTCTGATGTGTTACCCAACAGTATACAATCCCTGTACATTTTGCATATACGCGACTAAAAGTGCATTGCCATTTTGGTGGCACTCATTCCACCAGTGCTCGCCTGTCGTGGAAATACCGAGAACACTGGACTTGTGCTATTGACACCACCCAGCTATGTGTCGGCGTTGCACTAATACTCATATCCTACTTTTAGATAACCTTTATTACTGAAAACCAAAGGTGGGCCAACTGCATGCGTATTGAATGGAAGGCAGTAAAATTGCAGTGTGTGAAACGGCATTGATTCCGAAAAGCAGGTCACGCTTTTGCAAAGCCCACATCCACATGGCTACTCCTCTCTCCCAACACCTGGCTTCAAGCCAAGCACTTCAAATACGAGGAAAAACAACATTTGACACAAATTTTCACGGTCCTAACGCGTCTTTCTGGCGAGGCCTTACGCGCATCATGATCAAGGGATTAGGCAGATACACTGGCCCATTAGTGATGCCATAGGCTGGCATCTCTTCGTGCGCAAGCTCCACATCATATTTGAGAAGGAACATGATAAAGATGGTTCGAGAGATTTGAGTCGCAAGCACTCGCGCTGGACAAGCACTTATTCCATGAGAGAACGTGAGGAACGTCGGGGAGGTAGTCGATATATGCGGAGTGCAGGTTCCGCGGCTGGCATCGTAGAAGCGGTAGCCATCAAATGTGGTCGGGTTTTCATAATGATCTGGGTCAAGATGGACATCTCTACCCGGGGACATGATTATGGTGCCTGGGTTTAAAGATAGGTTTATAGACTCCAGGTGAACTGGTTTCATCACCCGGCGGAAGCTGGTTACTAGAGAACGGGTTTCCACGTCAGTAGTTATGTGGTGAATTGGGCAGAGCAAATCGATGAAAGGTAGGTGCAGCTGGGGAAAGCTCACAACATGAAATATCGTACAAACGACATGTTTCCCTGGAAAAGCTCTCCAACTTTGGGGCATGCTTCAGTGTATCGAGTGTCAATCTTCCACCAGACTGTTTGACAGCCTCGCTAACCTCCTCTCTGAGAGGAGCCAAGTATTCCATGTGGTCAATAATAGCGTACAATTTGAAGATTACGAAAAATGCAATGGGGGAGGAGAGTTCAAAATGATAAAGGATGATCTCCTCGGCCAACAAATCAACCTGCTGGTCATCATCTTGGCGATTGCCACTTCGATTCAAAATGCCTTTTTCGAATGCTGTCTCAATGAGACCATCCAAGAGAGACGCAGGGCCATCGTTTCCTATCCGCCCTTTGTTTGGCCGCGCAATATCAATACGGCGCTTTATCTCTGGCATCAGCCTCATCTTTGCCTTTGAAAAATGTGACTTCATTGCACGACAGGGGGGCGAAAGGCGCCAGACAAAAGGCCGGAGAACACGGGGGTAGCTAGTGCGTTCATAACAGCTGGGCATCACCGTAGCATTGTACATGCTCATAGCCTGTATGAGAGATATATCCATGCAGAACTCCTGTCCAAGCAGTACAGACATCACAACCGTTGAGCATAATGTAACGATAGTGTTAAATACGTTCAATTGCTTCCACTCTACTGCGTTAGATTAGCGAGGGTCTATACAACTTGCATGTGTCATTTACCACCTGTTGTCGGATTGTCAATGGTCAATGGCAAAGTCTTATCTATTGCATTAACCATAGCCCCATGAAATCGGCCTATAAAGGCGGTTTAGTGCTTGCCAATAATATGATGTACCTCTATAGCCGAAACGGCGAAATCATACTTAGCGTATTAGTGTTATTGCAATAATGTACTGTGTGAACGGGCGTCCTATCTGTCACATTTGTATGCATGTACTGATCGGCGAACTGCATCTTTTGGTTAGAACATAGTACCCATCCCTAGCAAGTCTCAGACTATTACCTCTGACAATGCATGCAAAAAGCTTAGTTGATCATTCGGATAGGCACGATATTCCCTGGCCGAATTCAAGGGAAGTACGATACCATGATCATTGCTTTGGACTCTTGTCGCGTATGGTTTGCCTGCCTTACTGTACTGCATATGTGTTAGATGGATATTGGTTCAGCATTTCCAATTGAAAGTTTAGACATTAAACATTGACCTACCTGTTTATATGCTTTGGCATACTCTTTCTCAGCGTCAAACCTCAGGCTATACCATCTCAAACGTGCGCTCATATTGCTTCCCTCATCTACAAAAGGAATGTCACCCAAAGCCCTTCTCCTTAGCCAGCCGTCCACATAGTCAGACGTCAGAACAATCAGAGCAAACAAAAGAACCACTCCAAAGGTAACCAGCATAAAGTAGACGCCACATTCTGCCCAGTGGCGCATCTCAAATGTTGATAAAATGGCCATCGTCATAGGACTGCAATATCAAATGACGACTGCTCAGTGTTCTCTCTCAAGCGTACACGCAGTGGTACGTACAAATATGCAACGCTTGTAGGAAGGAAAGGTCTTTCGAAAAAGATCATTTCTCTCGCTGCACGCCTAACTCACTCTTTTTCGCCATGTCTGAATTTGATATTCGACTAACTCTTTTACCGATGTCTCAAAGCTTTAGGAGCATGGTCCGTTATGCGGCCATCTTACAATTCTCCTTGTACTATGCATGATATGGAATAGGGTGGTGGTAATTACGTGGTTAAGCTTGACCATGCTGCAGATTACACCTCAATTGACTGGGATGTAATACTCGGGAATTTGCCATTGCCTTCCTAGTGCAGGTGTTGCTTCGTATCTGCATGTGAGAACCCTGTGTGGTTAGTCTCGATTAGAATCACAATCAATCGCGTCACCATAAGCCCTGTTAACACCTCAGATAAACACTATCTCAGCCTTTGGACAACACCGGAACATGCGGATCAGGCTGCTGGGTACCCTTGTATGTAATCTCAAGAATGCAGAGTTGCACAACATCTAGTTTAAGGTTTCCAGCGTCGACTCTGTGGGCCCCTATTATCCTTGTCAGACTGCCGGATGATTTGCGTTGCACCGTTGGCCTCATTGACAATGCTCAAGGTGACATCAGAGGCCAATGCATCCGACATGATATGTTAAGTGCAGTACGTTACTTCACAAGTATGCAACTCTTGTAGGGATTCAAGCGAGTCTATACGAGCTTTCAGAAGCAGGAAAAGAAAAGACTGGTAGGAAGTCCTACTACATTCCATGAAATCCCTACCTCGCAATATAAACGGCCCATCTAGACCTATACCATGTGCACACAGCTGACCTTCCAATCTATGATCCAGCCTTGAGGTAAGCCGGCCAGTTCTAGGCCTTCTGTATTGACAGGTGTTAGTTTGTAGCAGCTTGTTTGTGACTGTAAATCGTACAGAATGCCTGCATTGGCTATTGTGTGTATGATAATATATCATTTCTTGTATTGAGATGAGGTGGCGATAAAAGAAAGAGGACCAAGGATACTACACGCCGTCTCCATCAAATTGACCTAGTCATTGTGCAGGATCGTACGGGTGCTTATGGGTTAACGGAGTCACGGACGCGGAAAAATGCAATTGTTCCATATTAGTACCAAGAGGTCTAGGAAAAGGGAATTGGTGTGGGAATTGACTTCTTCGTCATTTGCAGAGACCGTAGTCAGTTAGTTGGCTTCAAGCTATCATAGAACTATTGATTCATATGTCTTTCCCCCCTACTTTCAAGTCATCGCTGTGGCTGCCGTCCTATCCATCCTCTATGTTAAGGCTTTATAGTCTTGGCTCTGGCTATTATTGCCCTCACGCAAATGATGTCCATCTTGTACGAAAATTAATGTCAACTTGGCAGAGCACGATGAGAGCAAGTGACAGGTGCGTCCTGATTGTCGAAGGTAGATACCACATATATCAACACACCATTGTCCAAGAAACTTCGACTGCAGCGCTCGAGTGAGGTCTGTACTCAAAGATGACTAGTTCCATCTGAAGTTTATTAGGACACTCTTATGTGTTAATCTTCCTAGAATGTGAAGATGGTGCCTTGCAATTCTGTTTCTAGATAATATCTATATTCTTGCATCTTCAAGAGACCAATAGCTGTACGGAACACGAATAGTACTAATTTTGAAAGTTAATAATCTTCGATTCAAACGATGAATTAATTTATATTTTGCTTTTGTCTTGTTTTTGTTCACTTCTACCTGGTCACTTTGACCATATCATACTCGAAGCCCTATATCGGTTCTGTTTCGCTCCCGCTCCGAGAGCCGATGACGTGAATATGTTATGACGTCTGGCGGGAGTTTCCTCCCGTTGATGCGATTCCCCATTTCCCTGCTCCATAGGAACCACAACACGAAAGACAAGAGGAGAAATGATCCACATGTTAAACCTACAAATTGTACTGGCTGCCCTCCTGGCATTCACTCGCGATGCACCTTCATCAAGCTCCTCAGCCACGACTCCCGCACCGACAAGTCCTGCATACTCTCCCGGCTTTGATGTAACTAGCAGCTGGGCAAATCTCAGTCCCTACAAGGAAGCCGATGGATTTGGAGTCCCGAAGGGCGTACCCCGTGGTTGCGAGCTATCGCAAGTTCATGTTTTGCATAGACATGCAGAGCGCTATCCCGAGTCCGCCTGGTTTGATGGGAAGGGGATGGAGAGATTCAGCAAGAAGCTTAAGAACTATAATACCGACCACGATGTCTCTGTCGGCACAGGACCGTTGGCCTTTTTGCAGAATTGGAAGTACCTCCTCGGTCGCGATCTCCTGCTTGCCACGGGTGCTGCAACGGAGGCAAGCTCCGGGGCTGATATATGGTCGAAGTATGGACGCATGGTGTATCGAGCGCCTCCTGGAATGGCTGTCTGGGATCCAGAGTTGAATGTGTATCCAAATGGCACTCGCAGGCCGAAGCCAATCTTTAGAACCACGAATAAGCAGCGGGTTTTGGAGAGTGCGAGGTGGTGGCTAAGTCAGTCCATCTTATCGCCGTGTTGTGCATTGAGCTAAGTTGCTGATTGTGCAGCTGGTTTTTTCGGACCCGGACATGCCAATACTTCGTACAATCTTGTGGTCATCCCTGATGGGGACGGTTTAAACAATACACTTGCTGCCGAACATTCCTGCCCAGGCGATCTAAAAGAAGGGTACACAGAATCTTAAGAGTCTCCCACATTCGGCATTTGACTTGAAATTCTAATGCACTTACAGGACACATGCATCGGAGAAATTCATTCCTGCGATGATTAAAGACCCCCTCACCAGGCTAAAGAAGTACTTCCCGGACGACTTCAATTTAACCACTTCTGATGTTTTGGCTATGATGAACCTTTGCCCCTATGAATACGCAACGTTAGGTAGCTCATCATTCTGTCGTCTCTTTACCGAACAAGAATGGGCTGACTTCGCCTATAACCTTGATATGCGGCTTTACGGCGCTTCTGCATTTGGCTCCCCTACGGGACGAGCGCAGGGGATCGGATATCTTCTCGAGCTTGCTGCCAGGCTTGAAGAAAAATTGATCACTTCAAGCGATACCAGTATTAACACTACCTATGATAGCGACGCCGCGACATTTCCGTTACACCAGCCACTGTATATGGACATGGCACATGACAAAGTCATTATCGGTACCATTACTGCCCTGGGGCTCCAGTACTTCAACTAC
Organism: Aspergillus nomiae NRRL 13137; assembly: GCF_001204775.2. Classification (NCBI taxonomy): domain Eukaryota; kingdom Fungi; phylum Ascomycota; class Eurotiomycetes; order Eurotiales; family Aspergillaceae; genus Aspergillus; species Aspergillus nomiae. The sequence continues at coordinate 28,354 of NW_015378145.1, read as the reverse complement.
GGGCCAAGGGGTATGCCTTCAACGGTAGCTCATGCCGTCCCGCGGGAGTTTCGGTTGAACAAGGTGGCACCTTTTGGAGCACGCCTGATCTCCGAAGTCTGGACCTGTCCCGAGGAAGCCAGAGTCGAGGTGTTAGATAGCACTCTTTATGTGAATCCAGACCTGTCCGATACAGAAAACACAACCGACTATATCCGCTTCGTGTTAAATGGTGCGCCACTTCCCATCTCCGACTTAGTCGGATGTGAGCATTCAATGAATGGGTTCTGTAAGGTCGCTCATTTTCTAAACGCCGTGCCCATGCTTAAAGAAAAAGCCATGTATCAACAGGCGTGCTATGGAGGCTTCAAGCCTGGTCATCAAGTTGGAGACGGGCGACCTGAATAATAAGGATACAACGTAGAAGCTATTGTTGTTTCGATGCTTGATACGTCGCGTATCCGCTCCAAGAGGATTAAGAAAATCAGAACAATGAATACAATTGAGGGTCTAGTTCACATATGTGATATTGTATGAGCCATGAATGAATCAAGTCAACCTTGTATCTCTCCGCATGATGGTTTGTTTCTGCCGCTCATCATCAAAAAACAACCAACCGGTGCGTTCAAACCCCGTACTTTCATACAAATGAAGGCCTGCGTTAGTTGCTACCAAAGTAGTTGGAATACGCTCTTCCTCCGACCGATCAATTCCCCATTGAAGTAACTTCCTTCCGACGCCTTGGCCCTGGCCCTTTGAGCTGACGGCCAAGATGCTTAGGTACCACGACTCGGTCGGTTGACTAGCTTTAGCTGACTTGAGCTCGTTTTGATAGTGGTTCAGCTTTGGCCAGGATATGGATCGTTTCGGTGTGTCCAGATGAAACGTATAAGCGATCTTTAGGTTGAGATTTAGTCGTTTCAGCTCTGGATTAAACATGCATTGCTTAGTCCCGGAACATACACACGGTGATATCAATGAAATAAGATCTCAGAGATCCAACGACCTACTTTTAGACAGACTAGTTCCCTGCCAGCTTCTGGCCGCATCGCAAACCCCATTTCGTTCCCATACCGCAAATCCTACTACTCTGCCCGGACGTGTGTCATCGTCGTGATCTTGGATCGTGGCCGCAAGAATAAACTTCCCCTTGTCGAAGAACTCCATCTGCAGAATGTGCTTCCATAGCACAACAAAATCCTCGGGATGGTCGCGACCTCCGGGGTAGAACCAGTTCATACATGGGTCATCTCCGAAGGCGTCTGCTCCGATGTGATATAGCGGTTCCAACTCTTCGAGAGTGGTCACTCGATGCAGCCTGAGATTGGATGCCATTGATAGTGCTTTGAAGGGTCTATATCGTGATTCAAGTGCAGCTCTCGAAAGTGAAAGCGAGTTAACCAAATGTCGTTATTCTTTCAGCGATAGAAAACGGTGACGCATCAATGTATTTATTGCGATGCAGGGTTGCAGCCAAGCCCCGACTACCGAGATCCGTTCGTGTGGCAAAGCATGAAAAGTCGTCCGAACCCCGAAGGCAACCACGATCTACGTCTCGACAACACCTTCATTATCGCGAATTTCTCGGGATGGTGCTCTTTCCCCCGGTTATAAGTAGGGGGTTGTACTTGCCATTTCGGAAGTGACGTGGTTGCCTGTTCATTGCCATGCTCGGGGATGCAGTTTTGGTCGTTAGGGGTGGTAGGACGTCTTAGTTGCACTAGGCCGTGGTAGCAAATCGTCAATGCTTGAAACTCCATTCCGATCGTATCAGCTTCAGATCATTATGTTACCGAGCTTACTTCAAGTCGGCCAAGTATATTAGGCTGACCATCTACGGGGCAGTGCTGAAAAGTAATATATGCTCGGCAGGAACCCAAGCTCAAACATATAGACGCTAACATCCTTTAGAAAACCTCGAATGATATGTAACATAGTACGTGCGAGGTACGAGGAAAATAAAAAGCAGCAGCAGAGGAGTGAGTCATTCAGATTAGATGTCCACGATACAGGGGCAAATACGCAGTTACAGCGGGTCTGACCATGGCAGAGGCTCAAGATAGGCTACTATAACTATAACCGAAGTAAATAATTTTAGAAGAAACTTCCAAGACACAGTGTCCATTGTGCATGCACAAAATGAAAAATGTCAACACGGTAAGAAAAAAAAACAAAAAAAAAAAAACCAATGGAAAAAGGAGTATATACGAGAGCTGACAAAAGATGTTTCAAATATGGACCGAGATTGGCATTGTTCTCAAACTCAGAGCAACAGACGCAATCCCTGATCTTGATTGACCGTACTTGGAGATAAGCATACTGAAAATGGCATGGTAAGAGTGCTGCTGAATGCAATGGACATCGACGGTCGGATTCTTGAACATCCTCGGCTTCTTAGTTATTGTCCGAAATTTGAGTCGAGATACGCTACCTGAAAATTGAGACAGCAACCTCGACGTCTCCCTTTCACATTGCACAGCGAAGATCTTTCCACTTCCATTGCTACAATACTGAAAATGATGCGATGATAAACTTCAGTCCGCGGTATCAGATCCTAAGTCATCTACGCTCCTGGATGTCGCTACCTGATCTCGAATATGGGACAACCCATATGAGGAAAAAGGTATAAAAATGCCTCCAATCTCCCATTCAGATATATTTTTGTCTCATCCATCTCTCATCCGAACGATCAGTCTACCGGCCTGTTCATACTCATCTACCTTTCTCTAACGCCTCAGTCTAAAGAGTAGGTAGGCCCGAGATTTTGTCGCTGCGGTGATGATATAGTAGAAGACTGAAGCAACGCATACAGAGCCGCGTTTCAATTTACAAGATGCAATTCACGCTTGTCTCCACTCTTGCGACAGCCTTACTCGCGGTCTTTGCGGTCGCCGAACCCTTCGGAATCCACGTTGGTGCGAACGCTGATGCTGATGCTGAGGTGGCCGCAAATGTCGGCGTGGGCGCCGGTGCTGGCGTCCACTTTGGATAGCGATCTGTGGTGCGAGGTTAGTAGTCTAGCATAAGCTGTCGCCTACTTTAACACTGACCTTGAGCAGATGCTAGTGCCTAATCGTTTTTGTCTCAGTACAGTAACAAGGATGTGGGCTCGGAATGGCTCCTCGCTTATTGGTTCATGCTCGGACTTTGTCTTGGTTAAATTGTTAATAGAATTCATTGACTGTACACACTGCTTTGTTATACAAGAACATTACTCTATGCGTTATAAATAGAGATTTGGGGAATTTAACAGGATATCACGACCACAAGCTTATCCTTTGCAGCCTTGAGCACGTAAGAAGCTATACCTTGTATTACTGGTACTCACATGGATGTTTTGCATTCATCCCTCAGTGGCGGGCAAAAGAAATTGGACTCATTGAATAGAAAGACAGTCCAGTAAGACCCTTGCATTATTTCAAACTTCCGGCGACTCCTGGGATCTAAAGAGACCTTGTATGGCAATCCTGGCCAACGACGAAAATATTGACCAGAAAAGCAACGGTATGTTCTATGAAAAAGAGACCGGAAAACCTATGAAGGAGTTTGATGCAGGATCCCTTGAGCTAGATCTTCAGCTGCTTGTGTGGACCGGCAGTTAATGTGTTAGGCCGGCAAATGTAGACGGCGGATGTGTCACGCACCTGGCTTTATTGGCCAGTCTGAGGTAGTTATTACTTATTCTGGTAATAGAGTCCTTATGAGCCATTCGTGGATTCCTGGTGCTTGGTCTTTCCAGGCGAGCGAAATGAGTGGCTAGTCGAATGGGTTTGTCTTTGAAATCGACAAAATACCTGACTATAGCTTAGTTCACTTCTGGCCCTCGGTCTATCACGTCCGAGATGTTGGGAGGGAAGGAAGAATATGGCGTATAGTTACCTACGAAGGACTCGCTAGGAATAAATAAACTACTAAGCAGCATTCCCAGCTGGTGACAAGGATATCACAGGCTTTCATTTCATTGTCCGTGGAGTCATAAAGAATGAAAAGATGTAGGGTATGTTATATCATTCCAGGTCCAAATATGAGGCATGCAGGAATTACTAGTGCCTTGACTCATTGGATTTCAATCACGGTCCTATCGACCGGTGGGGGATAGGCCTGTCTTCGGGGTATTCTCGGGCCGTTGTTGAAACATTCAATCTTCCCTTGATTAGTATATGAATGATCTGACTGGTTAGTGGGATCATTTACTCTTTCGAGGTGCATTGCCAAGGTCTGGACGACAAATCCATCGAGTTACTGTGCCTCTACTATTGGGATCTCCGAGGTCGGCCAACTGTATCTTGGAGACGATGGTCAATAAGATTTAATTAAGTTTGCAACGCCCCAAGGTCCGCCTTCAGAATTACGCTCGCCTATCTTAAAGGCCCATGTCATATATAAGGATGTTGTCTGCTGCTCTCATTACATGGTGAATCCCATGCATGGGAACAAAAGTTCCATCCCTGACTGATACAAGCACTACTCAGTACAGATTTGCAAACTATAATCCTCTTGGTCCGTTATCGGAGTCCAGTTGCATATCTCCGCAATATAGAACCTCATGGCGTGCGGGGTCCGAATACGATTAGGTTGGAGAAGATGATATCTTGAAAATGATACGGCGTGCTTGACTATCACCCCGCATGCATCCGTTCCTAACCGCTCCTACGGATGGTCTCTGCGTCACCATATCATTTCCCTTCAACCCCAAGTATACCGATCCTATCCAACCAAATGCCGGCTATATTAAATGATGCCGCTGACCGCCGTGTGCCATTACGCAGACGGGAAGCTGAGACAAGGATTTTTGACTAGGAAGTTGAATTGGAAGAAATCCTAGGTGACCTACTGCCATCTGCATTGAAATGACCATCACAGTCGCTGCAATCGCTACAGGCAGTGTAGCCTTTCTACTGTATTATATCTACTGGTCGCTATTCTCAAGCCCTCTTGCACGAATCCCAGGACCCAAGTCCTTTGCCTTGACCAAATGGAGACTTGCGTACGAGGACTACAAGGGCAGTCGCACACGCAAGATACACGCACTTCATGAGAGATACGGTCCAGTAGTTCGTATCGGTCCAAATGAAGTGGCATTCAACAGCCTGTCTGCGTTGCGCGCGATATATGGGGCAGGGAGCTGCTTTGAAAGGACCAACTTCTATCATATGTTTGCGATATACGGGCGGAAGAACATGTTCTCATTCAATACAGTAAAGCAGCATGGCGAACGGAAAAAGCTCTTTGCTCACGCCTATGCAAAATCTGCAATGCTCAAAGGACGAAACGCCCATATGATTGAAACCAAGGTTAGAAAGTATATGGAACTTCTGGAAAGAGAGGGCCGATCCCACAACATCTTTACCACCTTACATTACTTTTCCTTAGATAACATCACGGAGTTCCTCTATGGCGATTTTGGGAAGACGGCATGTCTAGATGGTACGAAGGAAGACCGTGCTCTTCTTCATGATATCCTCGCCACCGGTAGTCGCACTCTTTCATGGTTTACTGTCCATCATCCCAAACTCACAGCATGGCTATACTCGCAGACTGGAATCATCGGCTGCGTTGCTCGCCAATTCTACCCGATGCAGAAACCAACTCCGTACACAAGCATCAAACTTCACGCAACCAACGCTTTCCAGAGATTTGCGGATGCTTCACTTGCTGAGAAGGCTGAACAGTCGTCTCTTATCTCAAAACTCTGGAAACACCACCACACCATGAAAGATGGCGGCTTGGACGATCTCGATATTGCATCTGAATGTGCAGATCAGCTCGATGGCGGCATTGACACCACAAGCGATACTCTGATGTTCACAATCTGGTCGCTTTCTCGCCCTGAGCACAAGAAGTTCCAACAAAAGCTTATCGACGAAGCTCGGAGTCTATCTCAGAAAGACCTTAATGCGGATGGCATCCCCGGAGTAGAAGCAGCGGACAAATTGCCCTATGCAGAGGCAGTTATCAAAGAAACCCTCAGACTCTTCGCACCGCTGCCAGCATCTGAACCAAGGTCATCACCAGAAGCTATCACCATTGACGGTTATCTGATCCCCGCCCGTACTGTCGTTTCAATCTCACCATATACGTTGCACCGAAACGCAGATGTGTTTATAGATCCGCTGAAATTTAACCCAGACCGCTGGCTCGACCCGTCTCAGGATCTCACGCAAATGAACAGATTCTTCTGGGCCTTCTCCAGCGGTGGCAGGATGTGTATCGGAATGCAGTAAGACACCGTTCAATAGGCAATATCAAGATCGACTACTTACCTTTGCAGTCTTGCCATGGCAGAAATGACCACATTTGTGGCGGCGCTCTATCGCAAATATACAACTGAGACTAGAGCTGAATTTGACAAAATTTCTCCTGGCATCACTAGTCGTTTTGAAGTCTTCTATGATGAGGGCTGCAGTGGCGTGCGAGTATGATCTACCCAAGCACATGGATGATCGGTATGGTCACTAACCTTGGCAGGAACACGAGTGCCAAATTGAATTTAGGCCTCAGTGAGCGCAGCATGAGTTATTATGACGATGTACAAGGACCTTGCTATGTAACTACTGAGACAGGCCATGCAGCGCTACTCCAATGGACTGACCTGCACACCAGCATATCCAAACCATTCCCTTCCATCTAAATGGTTGGCGTTATGCATAGCCTGACTACCTTGCGTCTTAGCTTTAGCACGAGAGTATTATTATCTTACGCTTGAAATGTCACATATACATGGAAGTCCTCTTCAGGCGGATGAATGGGAGGATGATTAACACCACAAACCACTCTATTACGCGTCCGGATAACAATTTCGATATTCCCCTTGGCTTCGCGCGTAGATAGCCTGACTAGTGAAGAAGTAAAATATTTCAGTATCCTGTCGATTGGAAAGGTTAATGACAACTAGACTTTCATATCCCAGGAAGACTAGTACAGCCACAGGAAAGACGTGTAAACGCCCCTACACTCGCTATCGACAAAGCGTGTTGACGAAGGTCTTGAAGCATATGTTTGACCCCTCTGGAAGCTGTAGCTGTCGAACTGCTGCCATTTCCTGCATCAACCCTAGCTTTCTTGATACAGGAACCACCAAGAATACGCTGCGGTATGCAGAAATGCTCCGATTTGCTCAACCAACACAGAAAGCGGTAAGCTACAATCCTACACGCCAACAACAATACAGGCCTCCGTAACTATATTAAAATAGAGGTACGTTCAAGATTGATGGGTTTCTAGGGGTTCGTAACACTTATATATTGCTCAGTCTGGTAACCCGTCAATACTACCTTCCATCGTTGCATCTAATGAATCTGGAGCTCAAATTCTACATTTGTCGGTTCAGGAATTCATCGAACGGTGTCTCAGATTTGGCGGGGTGAGCGAAGAAGATGCTAAAATATTATATATAAAATTGTGGAAACTTCATATTAACTCCTGCCATGAGACAAAGTGAGGATAGAGAAAAAAGGATTAAGTGGTAGCAAGCGTTATTTCTTAACGAATCTTAAAAAGGGATCAAGATCGATCCATAGAACTTTCACTTTCCATATCAGGTTGTCAGTATACGAAATGCCAATGCAGCTATCATTATTTATGATAAAAGAATAATGAGGAAGATTACCCAAAGGGAAGGTAGAGGAGAGGTCATAGATCGTACTTACTAAAAAAGGACTAGCAATGTTATGTATTTGACATCAAGAAAATCTAAGCTGATGCTAGCCTCTCAAGGGCTTCTTTACCTTTCTCATTCACATTAGAATATTGTTTCAGATTAATCAGGTCCTTCCAAAGAGCCCTTGCATCATCATATGCGTCACCATGCACACCGAGACGCTCCTGAAGCACCTTCTTCCATTCTACATCCATTTCTGTGAATGCAAAAGACGCCGAGATATACTCGTACCAGACAGGAAGGTAAGCAGCATACTCCCAGTCAAGTATACCAACAACCTGCCCATTCCGAACCATGATATCGCCTAAGCTAAGGTCATAATGGGTGAGCATAAACGGCTCACTTTTTGGAAAGCGCTTTTTCAAGTTCTCGAAGACATCTTTAGGGAGATTGTTATAAGTCATGGCAAGGGCATCCCAGAGGTCCAGGTCAGAGTGAAATGGCCCATATGGCTCCATATCGAGAAATAGTAAGCCCGGATAACAAGGGCCATGGTCGACACTTTGCATAGCAGTAGAGGTGAAATTAGACCGAAGTTGTTTGCGAACTTGGACGACCTGATCTGCAATGGAAATTCATTGGGACTCTGATAACGTCGGCCGCACCTGCTCGAGTGTTTGGCCTTGTATACGTTCGGTCAGGGTAAAGTATCGCCCATCACGATCGACCCAGTCGCGTATGTGTTTTGGGGCGGGGATTTCAAACTTGGTACTAGCAGTAGATTTTGTAAGAAAGTCTAGTGTCTTGGCTTCAATTTTTGCCTTTGGGCCCTCGTCCGGGCGATCTTTTAGGATGATGACAACATGGCATTTGTACTATATAATAGAACAGCACTGCAATATGTATAACAAGATTACAAAACTGTCTGCAACTAACTATCGTGATCAAAACGCTTTAGGATGTCTGTAGAATTCATATATCTGTTCTATAATACAGATCAAGAAGGCCGTACCATAATGCAATTCAATCTTTGAAATACAGGTGTTCTCAGCCCCTCGAACTGATGGTGTTCTATATGTAGTACTTCTCGCGGTTTTGGGAGGAGGCTGATGCCTCCGCTCGTTCATTCTGCCATGCTCCGAGTCTCTAGACGTCCTTTCTGGGAAATGATTAGTAGGGAGTCGTCATGCATACTCCCTTTGCTCCGCATCCAGCTTCTTCTCTACTCGCTCTATATCCAAGGTAGACACATCTCCCTTGGGAAGATCCTTCGCCATAGCCACAACATGCCACACAGACGGGGCATCACGAAAGACCTGATTCAAGGACTCGAGATTGCGGCCCATCGTTTCGGGATAGAAGAGATACACCGACACGGGGATGCAAGCTGAAATAGCCGCGTACACGATATAGTACTGATAACCGATAGTGTCCAGCGCAACAGGGGTGATCATCACCACGATAAAGTTCCATAGCCACTTGTTCGCCGTAGATATGGACGCCATGGCCACGCGTAATTGGATAGGGGCGACCTCTGTGCAATAGACGAAGTTTGCACCCGAAAACCCGATTGGGTAGAATAGGTTGAACAGCCAGATAAAAGCCACAGAAAGAACCGACGCGGTCTTGTTGCTGGTATCGAAGCTGGTTGTGACTGCCAATACGGCCATGCAGATGCACATTCCTGTGCCGCTGAATATAAAGACCTTCCGACGACCGAGGCGGTCGATTGCGAAGAATGGGATAAAATTGCATAGAAATTTCCATGTCAGTGCGCTGGAAGCTAGGATCCGAGACAGGTCACTGCCGAGTTTGAGATTCTGCTCGAAGATTGTAGAAATATATGTTGAGATTAGGTTACCGCCGCACATTTGTTGAAAGAATTGGATGGCCATGCATAGAGTGAAACGATAGAAAAGCCGGTCTTCATTGGTTCGAGAGAATACTTCGCGCAGTGTGATACGACCAGATTGCTCAGTTAGCTCTAATGCAGACTCGATGCTGGCAATTTCTGCTTGGATGGCTTCATCCTCTACCGGGAGCCCCCTGTAGGCTGCTAGACTGCGTGCGGCGTCGCCTGGGCGGCCTACCAAGACCAGCCACCGCGGGGACTCCGGGAGAAAGAACACAGAGGCGAGTATAATCAGTGGGAAGAGGAAGGAAAGAGCAAGAGGGACACGGAACTGCATTTGACCACTTGTCTTGCTCAGTCCGAAATCGATCCAGTTGCACAGAACAAAGCCCAGGACCATGCAAATGCCATCAACAACCACATGCTGCCCACGGTTCTTTGCCGAGCTGCACTCCGCCTGGAAGACAGGAACAGTGGCACTAAGTTGTCCGACACCAATGCCTAGTACAACCCGCCCGACGGTAAGCTGAGCAATCTTGTATGCTGATGTTTCCAACAGCTCGCCAATCACGACGATGACAGCAGCGAGGAAAAGGGTCTTGCGCCGGCCAAGACGGTCCCCAAGATACGTGCATGATAGCGCTCCCAGGAGTGCCCCAAGCTGGAGGGAGGCGATAACTGCGCCTTTTCTTGTCGAGTTTTGTTCCTTGACGGTACCGTCGGTGTTGATTGTGTCGATCTCAGGGAACGTGTGGACCCAAGAGGGATGTCAGCTTCTCATTCAAATGTAGATCGTGCACAAAATATGCATACCATGTTTGCAAAGTGGCGAGCGGCCCAACTCCTGCTTGATTGTAACCGTAGGATATGAATGCAGGTGCGACGATGAGAAGCACCTGCGCCAGACGCAACGCTTGTCCTTGAAGCATTTTGTATTTCGTGCAGCTCCCCGGACTGTAGCACGAGGTATACTCCGCAACATATGCAGGATAGAGATTTATATCCGGGCCCCCGCATATTGGGGAAAAATCTCTGGGGCAAGGAGATTACTAGATTAGTGTAACTGGGGCATGGTTCCATAGACGAAATCCGCGGGAGACAATTTGCCCTAGAGATCCCGCGGGTATAACGCTCCCGTCGGCAAATAGAACCATTTCTGACTCCCGAACATCGGACTGTTTCCGACTATAGCAAACTCTCAATAGTGATGTCTTGTGGGGTCATTAGGGGCGAAAATGACCAAGTTGGAAGCCCAGAGGGACAGGACGAACTTTGGTAACATGATAAGTGAGCCTTTTGCCATCTTCCATTCATCTTGGTGATTGGCTTATCGAATGGTTAGTCCAGCCTTCAATACCTTCGAGTAGGCCCTACCTACCATCGCTTAAAAGGTAAAAAGAAAAATTATCTTGTCATCGGAGACAACTGAGTACGGTTACGTCTCTAATGTCTCTCACCACTTGTGTGCCTGATTGATTGTGCCTTCTTCGAATAGGTGCCCTGCCTCTGGATATCGTCAATCGAACCAGAGTAGCCAACCGACTACATTAGTTGTTAGCAGTCATATGGCGTAACTGGGCACGCGACAGTATGTTTCGCTATACGGCGGGCCCTAATACGGCGTTTCTAGACGCAGTTTGAGCCATGCTTCATTAGCATAGGCTCTGGCCATAGTCTGTCGAGATCTGATTCCTTGAGCTTGGATCGAACCCTTCTCGAACGATGCATTTCCACTACACAGCACTTCAGGCGCGGCATATGATTCAATGAGACTCGCAGCTTCTGAAGGCCTTTTCGGTATCTCCAGTTCCAAGATTGGTGGAGTGGCATATCTATGAGGATTGCGAACATCGCTCGAATGGGTTTTGAGGCAGCCGGAATCGGCAGCCACGTATAGTTGGAATCTTCAATCATATCCAGAGTAGGGAGTTGATCTGAGAAACCAACAAGGAAGGTGAATCCACGGGCTATAAGCCAGGCGACTATTTGGGGTTCTAGAGTCAGCCCTTCTGATCTAGAAGAATATAAATTGCATCTTGCCACAGGTTGAGAGATGGGTGAGCAGCAAAACCATCGCTGTGAGAGGCGCCTTGTCCTGACGTTTGGTGATGGCCTGTGAGGTGAAATCACTCGATTGAGGTCATCCAAGACAGACCGACTAAATTGATTATTGAGGATAGTCTTACGTTAAGGCGGAGAGCATTAACATTGCCAGAGATGGTTAGAAAACAACATGGCATTTCGGGTACTAGGTTCTCCGTGGTGCCGTGTGTGTGTTATATCGCTAAGTCGGGAGGTACAGGGGTTGGCTCTTCTGCTTGATGTTTTCCAAGCATGGTGTTACCATGATGTATAATACCGTACATTGGCCTCGACCGTCCGAACTTGCACCGTAGTCCATCTCACTTTCGTAGATATAATGCCCCATACTTCGCAAGGCACACACTAGGTAAGTGGACAAACGCCATCACAATGCGCCACGGTGGCTTAGAGTTTGTACCTCCAGCCTCTCTCGCTACCCGAGTGCATCGTCCACCCCTCGGCTTCGTCCAACTTTTTATTAAGCCTCCTACCCCTCCAGTTAACAGCAAAGGCAGACAGCGCCACCAGTGCACACCCCATGAGTACCAAACCGCCACCCATACGGTAAAATGGCTCTTGGCTGGTTGGATAGAAGTAGGGGCTGAACCAGTGACTGGACTGGCTGATGCAGTTGGCAATCGCGATGAGAGCAGCTTTCTTCGCTCGCGGCGAGGGAACCACGGTAGTCTCCCAAGACAACTGTAGGTTGAGCCCACTGTAAGTGCCGCATATGAGTAAGACAATTCCAAAGTACCGCGCGCCGACGTTCAGGGTGCTGATCAGAATACTGCACCCAGCGGCAGAGATGATTATAGGAATGACTATGTGCCAAGTTGACTCTTGGAGTCTGCCACAGGACCACGCTGCGGCGCAGGCAAAGATATAGGCAATAGCATATGGAGGGGCTTGGACGAGGTACGTGGTCATGGTGTCGAAACCAAATGTTTTTATGATCTAGGTTCGCTGGTTAGATAGAGGCTTTCGAATGATTGCTGTTGTTGAGATGTATATATTGTTACATAAACGGAAAGGGAACTCACCGACGGCAAGAAATCTTTGAAGCTTTGGGCAGTAACGAGTGCAAAGTGCATGAGGCAAAAGAACCATGTGAAAGGGTCCTTGACGGCGTCCTTGAGTCCATCCCAAGTGCCTCCAACGGTTTCATCCCGTCCACCATTGGACACGAGCACACGGTATTGTGCCATCTGGCTTTCTTCCTCGGACATGAAACGAGTGTTATGCGGCCAGGCGGGTAAGAAGATGAACGATGCGACAGCAACAAGAATCGATGCTATCCCCTCGATCAAAAAGAACCACTGCCATGCATGCAGACCGCTAATGCCATCCATATTCTCGAGAACCCCAGCAGCTAAGAATCCGGAGATGATATTGGATATGGTGTTCCCAGCATGCCAGATGGCCATGCGCATCGGAGACTCTTCCTTCGTGTACCATGAAGAAGTAACTAGGCCATGAGCTTTAGAACGGGTGGAGTAGATAGAGGGAAGGGTTTCCTTACGTAGAGTGAGAGCAGGAAAAAAGGTGCCTCAGCTAGGCCAATGAAGAATCGAACCACGCAGAACCCGACGCCACTATGGCACTGTTAGCTATCGGCCCTGGTGCACGAAGAACTCTTGACAATGACTCACTTGGTCATAGCAGGCATACAAATGGTGCCACAACTCCACATGAGCATTATGATTGGAAGGAACCAACGTGGGTTTGACTTAGCCATCAGTAAGTTTCCAGGAAGCTGACCAACGAGGTAGCCAACATAGAATGTCGAGATGCCAGCATTCCAAACAGTATCGCTCATATTCAAATCGCTCTGTAGCCCGGCAAGACGGGCATTGGAAACATTGATCCGGTCGAGATAACTAACACAAGGTTAGTTCCTTGGTCTATATCTAAGGTAATAGGGGGCCTTACTTCATTAGAAACATGAGTGTGACGCAGGGCATCATGTGCCAGTCAATCCTCTTCAGAACACGCTTATTGAGTACGTCCATCTGCTCCAGGCTCAGCTCACGCAAAAGCTCGAACCGCGCCTGAATCTCTGCCGGCGCGATATAGACGCCATCGGCAGGCGGCTGCTCATTATATTCCGAGACATCCTCGATATGCTTCTCAGTTGACTTGACATCTGTGATGCGATTGGCTTCTTCCTCGCCCTTTAAGCTAGAGGAGCAGGTTGTCAGCGATGTAGCCATGATTGAGATGGTGTTCGGCTTGTCTGTGGACAACAATTGAAGCGTAGAAGGATTTCGAAGGAGGAAACCCCTATATGTCTTCAAGTCCACGTTCCTTATATATGTCGCGACATTGGGCTGTCTGGGCATAAAACAACATTGGGTTTGCGGGCCCCGCACAGTCAATGTTGTGGATCCCGCGGGAGAAAGAGTATACAAAGTTTGCTTTGTAGAACGAGATACGAGAAAGTATCTGTGCCCATTGGCGCGGATCCAAGACATCAAGCGAGAGGACATGGCGTCCATCTTGGCGAGCTCTGGGCATTAACAGTAATCGTAAGATCCGCGGGAGGTAGATGGACGGGAATGGGCACTCTTGATATTATGTCACGCTTCAATTGATAATTCTATACCTTTACAAACAAATCTAAAATTGTGCCCAGTATCAACCATCGATAGTACGTGCCCTTGAGCCCATCAAAAGTGCGGCGACGTTCTCATAGACCGTAAACACTATGCCACCACTGAGGATCAGCCTGCCTAGTCGCATCGAACTTCCCCGCCACAAGGCTCGCACACCTCCGTCTTTCAGCACATCTCGCAGCGCTTCCATGGTCGATGCGCCGTTGGCCCCTTGAGCACGTGTCTTGATGGTGTCGAAGGGCTGGGTCATGTATACCGTGATGACGCCGGCAGTGGCTCCCATTCCAAATGTCAGTGCGGGGTTCTTTGGGTCCTTGATGCTCGTGCTAGATGAAACGATCTCCTTTAAGACGTTGTACGAGCCCATACGTACAGCAGACGTGGCCGACTGCTTCATTGTCGTAGAGATCAAGCCGCGGTAGACCTCACTAACGCCGGACTCAGCAACGATAGTCCGGAGGGCATGGAATCCACCCTTGTAGCGACGTGTGGTGGATGATCGTGCGTCATCGATACTGTATTTTCGCACGAATCCTATCAGCGTATGAAGAAGGATGGTAGGAAACAGACTCACAGAGCAGTCTTGATCCGTTCTGTGGGAGTAACTGCGACTACGCTCTCTACCGTACCCGCGACCATGCCAGCCAGAATGCCCCGGGCTGGTGACAGTGTTCCATCTGCGTCCGCCAGGAGATTCTTGATAGTGTCAAAAGACAAGAAACGCACCCCGGCCTTGAAGGCAGTCCCGAGAATCAGGGTGGAGCAACCGGTATAGATAGCTCGAACACCATCATGCGCGCCGTCTGCAATATCACAGCCAGAGGATTCCTAGAAATCGGACTAGTAATACCGCTGGCAGCTTTTTGGCTTAATTGAGCTCGTGTTTTAGCAAACTCAAAGGGGTACTGTGGCACGGGCTGAGTTCAGTGGGGCGGGCGAGACAACAGGGAAGAGGATAAACGCACAGTGACGGTTGCTTCCACTCCTCCAGCTACAGCTCCAGCAGCTAGTGAGATGCCGGGAGAAACGACATTTTTCTTAGCCGTTTGCGCCCGAGTCTTCGGTGCAGGCGCCGTAGACTGCAGCTGGGCCTCGGAAATGGTCGCCATGGAGAAGATGGTTGAACTTGAAATACGAGGGTCGTCAATGACCTCACAGCTTCTAGGAGTAGAGGTAGAGGACTGTAGTGAAAGGCCCCAGCGAGCAGCAAAGTCCTGGATGGGATATTAACTACCGGTCGGCCATGGCTTCAATTGCATGAGATGGGAAGTATTGCCGCGGGATCCCATTACCCGATTCCCTCCGCAGCAACATTCAAATCGTCGGCAATCGTCGGGTGTTGCCGTCCACGTGAACAGCCCGTCCGGCGGAGATAAGATTGAAGACCCCGCGGACGGAATTTTATACTCGCATCTGCATCCACTTTGATATTCATGGAGTCTACCCACAGCAAGCCATCCGTTCCCCCTTCGGAGCCATCGCTTCGTTCCCGTCGACGACGTGCCATCGAGGCCTGTTCGTTCTGCCGTAGAAGAAAGGTGCGAGACTGCTCAGGACCCTGACCTGGCGGCTGTACCCCACGCTGACCGTAGCCGAGGTGACGACAGATCAAATGCAATAATGAACGACCTGTCTGCATTAACTGTAAGACGTACGCACAGGACTGCGTCTATGAGCCCATTGGTAGTAAAGCTCGGGAGGCTGGCGATACGCGCCATAACCGGCCCAGGCACCGCAGGTCTCTAGAGAAGAGCGCCCTGAACGATGGCAAAGATGGACGCTCTCACCCAGGTCGGTTGCCACAGGGCGACGGTAGGGTTGACCAATTGCAAGAGATGCATGAAGGAACAGCATCTAGTAACCGTTCTAATGGTGATATCGACCGAGGCGATGCGACTGGGTCGTCTGAAGCTAGAGTGGCTCACATTTTGGTTTCAGCAAACGGCGAGTCCAGCTATCACGGCCGGACTAGTGCTTTGTTTGAAGATCACTTTCAAGATCGATCAATCGGGGCGGATCAGCGCCCTCGAATGCCGGATGACTGGGTAGAGCGGGGCCTCGTCGCTGAAGCAGCAAAACAACGTAGGTGACTCCTGTGCACGCCAATATCGTTATAATCTTTGGCCGTAATACTGTTATATTCAATTTCATTATTCAATCACGTCCATGATATATCGGGTTTGAGGCTGAAAAACTAGGAAACAGGTCAGATGGAACAGCTAAACTTCCGCCAGGCTAAGCTTGACTTTGATGGTGTTGATCCGGATCTAGGGATGCATCTCCTCTCGCTCCACTGGAATCGACAACATCATTCATTTCTAATAACATACCGCCCAGCATTCATGAGAGATATGGCTTGCAATGGTCCTTACTTTTCCAAGCTACTTCTAAACGCTATCTACTTTGGCGCGGCCAAATTCAGCCCTAGGTTAGAGGTTCGCAAAGACCCAAACGATGTCCGTACAGCTGGCTGGAGGTATCGCGAGCGAGTCCGCGAACTCCTAGGTGGTGCACTAGATCATAGTGATATCACAACAATTCAAGCACTACTTGTAATGACAAACTCACTCTTTGCTCTCGGAGATGAAAGGAGTGCCGCATGGCTGTACTCTGGTCTGGCGTTCCGCATGTTGATTGACATGGGAATGCATGTTGACTTGACTAGTACGCACCGATTTTCAGACGAGGATTTAGAAATTCGACGGCGGGTATTTTGGGGTGCATTTGGTAAGGAAGTTCCATATACCTAGGGCGCATCTGAATAAACCGACTAGCTGACCAAAGTCGAAAACTGTAGTTGTGGACAAGATCCAGAGCCTGTATCAAGGCCGTCCCGTTAGCTTGAAAGACACAGACGCTCTTGTCCCAATAAAGTTTCTGGACACCTACGAGGAGCTCGAGCATTGGCAGCCATTTGCCTATACGACATCAGCACCTGACTACCCTGGAATGCCGGCGTACAGCATATCTACCTTCACGTGTCTGTGCAAACTCTCGCTCATCATGAGCGATATCCTAAGCAGTATATATACGGAACGCAGTTCAAACCAAAGTCCCGCTGAGCTGGCAAGTATGCTGGACGAACTGCAGCTGAGATTGGACCAATGGAAGGCAAGGTTGCCAGAACATCTGCGGTTTGACCCTGGGAAAGCTCGCAGCGTGGCATTCCCGCCGCCTCATGTGTCCAGCCTTCAGTAAGTCGGCCCACCCGTTCTGAGAGTGTCGTTGTACTGGACTGACTTTTGGCAGCGCTATGCATAATTCACTTGTCATTCTGTTGCACCGTCCATTTGTAGCAGACGGCCATCTATATAGCACGTCTCCGTCGATATCTGTCGATTCGTTCATGAAGTGCGCCTCGGCGGCATCAAATACTAGCAATCTGCTGCGTGCTTATCACCGTGCATTCTCTATCAGACGAGCACCCTACCTGATATCGTACGCGACATATGTCGCTGCTACGATTCTGACCCGAATTGCGGCCAAACGTAGGCATGACTCGATAGCACATGCCAACCTAGCGACCTGCCTCGCCGTCTTCAAGGAGAATCAAGAGACGAACTCGGCAGTGAAGAAAGCGGCTAATATTGTACAAGGGTTGATGAAAAGGCTTGGCGTCGTTATTGACAATATCTCACTTGACGCTTTAGAAATAGACCCACCGGTCAAATCTTCCGAGCGAGATCCACAGCCCAATGACCGTGCTACTGATGGCGATGTCAGCGTCCAGCCGAGCGCCGGTACCGAAACCCACAATAGTCTGACTAGTGGCAATGTGACGGGATATTCAAACACCAAAAGTCCCGGTCAGCCGATACAGTCCCCTGGATCGGACTGGGTAGATATCGATGGGATTATCCAGAGCTTTCTACATGAGAATAGCACCCGCGGAGCAAGACTACTTGATTACGAGGCCAACGGAACCCCCACCCAGCTGTCTAGAGCACCATGGATGCCGCTGCATCAATGCGATATTCCTGCAACGGTGACGATGGACAATGCGCGGCACGTCGGAAGCCAGGCTTCTCTTCGTCCAGATATTGATGTCACCAATGGTGCGCATCGATCGGAGACAGCCAGTGGAACGTCTCAGTGGCAGTATGGCTGGAGACCGACAAACTGCGAGCCTACATCCCTAGAGGATCCACTTTTTGGCTTGAATGGTTCGTCACTAGATAGCTTCCCTTTTACAGATTGGTGATGGTAGTCCACTGGGTTCCCGCGGACGAAACGAAATGCCCGTTTAGCCGTTTTCTCCCGCGGGCATATCACTCCCGTTGGATGTGGAGCCCTCTCAAAGCTGTGAACCCGCCCGTCGCCTCATTTCAATTCCCTATCACGATCGTTTTGGAACGATCCTGTTGGGTTGGAATTATACACTAACATTGGTTGGAGCGCTACTGGTTTTGAAAATGCGGCCATATTTAGTCACACTATATGCCACGGCTTTGGCCCGATGAACAAGTTAGTGCCGCAAGTTCTCAGCAGAGCACTCGCCAAACCCAAGAATATTCCAAGTGGCTCCCTGGCGATATTCTGGCTGTACTGTATCCAAAGACTTTGATGCTGCCGGTACTTGCCCGACCTAATCTCCCCGATATGGCTACTGAATTAGTCACCAAGACGCGGCGGCTGAAGCGCCACGCGCTACCATGTGTTCTCATGCGCGCGGGTACCTCCAAAGGAATATTCCTGCACCAAAAGGATTTACCGATGAAGGAGGTTGACTGGGCTCCTCACTTGGTCTCTGCTCTTGGATCTCGAGGGAACGACCCTCGACAGATTGATGGTGTTGGCGGAGGGACATCAACGACGTCAAAAGTTGCCGTCGTTCGGCGCTCTCAAAGGCCAGACGCCGATATCGATTGGACCTTTGTTCAAGTTGCTGTAGGCAAAGAGTCAGTAGACTTTACCGGTACTTGCGGCAACATGACTGCGGGTGTGGCACCATTTGCCATCCAGGAAGGCCTGATCAAGCCTCAGCGAGAACAGACCAAGGTATGTTTTGTCCTTTGGGCGAGAGTTTACAGAAGGAAGAGCAAAACGGTTAATTTCCGACGAATAGATGGATGTAAGAATCTACAACACAAATACAGATCGGATAGTCATCGAGACTGTCACACTCAACAGCTCAGGAGACTATGAGGAGGATGGCAACTTTATCATTTCTGGGGTCAAAACGCCTGGGAGCGAAGTCAAGTGCAGATTTGTCAAACCCTTTGGCAGTATGACTGGGAAGCTTTTTCCTTCCGCAGACCAGCAACAGCAGACACTCTGGGTGCAGCCACTCATGCCCGGCCGTGAGCCCTTCGACGTTCGTGTAACACTTATTGACTCGGCGAACCCTTTTGTCCTCATCGATACGACATCAATATCGGCAACCCTTCTCGGAACAAATCCATCCGACTCTGATCGGAATGATCTTGTAGAGTCCATCCGCCGCGCCGGTGCAGTCGCGATGGGGCTAGCAACAGACGTCGAAGCCGCCGGTAGGACTCGTGGTACGCCCAAAGCTGCACTCGTTTTCCCCCCAACGATTACCCAAGCTGGCGGCAGCATCAAGGCTAGGCCAGATATTCGCATACAAGCCTACTCCATGGGGTTACCGCATCCAAGCCTACAGCTCACAGGCGCCGTGACAATAGCCGTCGCATTAAGCTACCCTGGTACAATCGTGGCGGGTCTCTCCGCCATGGGTTCTATCATGCATGGGACGTTGCCACCGACTCCCGCGCAGTCACCTCCACCTGACTACCAGAAAGAAGAGCATTGTGGGTCGGGGCGCGATGTACTAATTGAACATAGCCAAGGAACAATCAAGGTAGATGTGGAAATGGACAATGGCGGAGAAGTCGCTAGTTGCTCAGTGTCGCGTACTGCAAGGAGGTTGTTTGAGGGGAAAGTTAGGTATTATATACAGGAGGATGAGTTGTAGGTAGCCTAAGTCTAATATTTCTTGACATTATCAAACTTCCCAGAACAAAGGTCTGAATACCGTCCCGGGTGCATATTTTGCCATCATGCCCGCTTCTGAACTACTGCGACGTAACCCTTTGACTTATTTCCATATGTGGGCAACCTTGCCATTCCCTGGGATCAAGGCCGTTTTTATCTCTAATGGATATAAACATACCGTCTCACGAGCCAATCATGGATCACGCGATGTCTCCACAAGACGCCATTTCAGACCTATGAGAAATAAAACAATCGTGGCTCAGGGTCTGCTTTTCGCCAGGATTAGTGTATAGAGGGACAAAACGCGAGCTCGGGTGTTCTTTGTGGTCAGGGCAAACCAACCAGACGCTTACATGGAGCGATTTTCAGGCAGAAAGCTGGTTCATGTAGTTGTACGAACCCGATTGAATTAGCACTGCTTCAGCCAAGCCCTGTAACAGTTTACGTTTGGAAATGGAGGCGATCAAGTAGCTGGGTCTTCAAAATGACGCCCAACCTCCTGTTCATACTATCGCAATGGAATTTCCGGTAACATTCCTTGCATAAAAGGCGAAGTCCGAGAGGTCCCACCAAACAATGAGTTAGCAGACACTGGACAATCCCATATGGGCATCCTCTATATCCATGGTCACGGATATAGCAATACATGTGGCCATGCAACCATTGCTCTTTGCGGCTTCCTCAGCAACACAGACGACCTGGATATATTTCCGCGCAGGACTACCACCAACCATAACAGCAAATCTCTGTTTACTGCCAAAAAGCTGGTGTATTACAAGCGGGACCTAGTCACGTTTTGCTTCACTAGACGTCACCCAATCTCCCGTAGAATGCACTTCTGGTATTTCCCACTGCCAGTCTTGGGGAAATCGCTGCCCACGCCCGAATCGCCAATCCAGAACATATGCTGCGGCGTCTTGTGACGGCCGAGAGTACTGCCAACATGTTCTGAGGACCGTTATGATACCTCGTTAGTATATATACGTTAAGCTTCACCACCTAGCAATATGAAGTGACTTTCATCGACGAATCCACAAGGACTGCACCAGAGGTGTAAAGATATAGTTTACCTGACATTAAAATATATAAAAGTAATTACTATATACACATACGCCTTATACCTTTACGAGCTGGCTAAAACGATGCAATCTTCCGCGATGTCGGCCTGGCATCTCCTTGCCTGGTGCATATCCCCTAGGTCACTGTTCAACAAGCTGTTCCCGCTTTCTTTGCTTCTCCCTTGATCAACAGCTCATGCTTGGGGCTACGAACCGTCACCTTAACAGGAAAGGGTTCGTTATGGATGTGAAAGTGGTTAAGTTTCCGAGTGTTGATGGGGCCATCCTATCCTGAGTTAGCAACACGCCCCTTCGTCCGAAACAACAGGAGAACGAAGTACGAAAGAAGACATAAACAAAGGGAAGCACTTACCGCACAAAGATCAAAACAGAAGATGATTCGTGCCATAGCCACGTATAGTGCCTGCTGGGCAACTCGATAACCGACACAGATACGTCGTCCACCACCAAACGCCCAGAGATTATGTACGATGTTGCCCTCGTTGCCGTCCAGCCAGCGCGATGGATCAAAATTATCTGGCTTCTCGCATGTCTGACTAATTGCAATCCCATTGACTACGAAACATGTCCTTCGGGAAACGGTACCCTCCATATTCGAGGTCGGCCGTCAGCTGATGTTGGGGCGTGACAGGAGTGGTAGGCCGCCAGCGAAGGACTTCTTTGACCATGGCAGCCAGGTAGGGTAGACGCTCAAAGTCCACCATGCCAGGAAGTCTCAGCGTACCATCTTCGTTGATACAGACGGCGTCTAACTCCTGGCGAGCGCGAGCCATCGTGTCCGGATGGCTGATCATCGCCATGATGAAAGTGTTGAGCGTCATGCGAGTATTGTCGCTGCCGGCGGCGATGACGGACGTAGCGAGGTACATGGCTTCCTCCTCGGTGCCCTTGTACCGCATGTCCGGATGGAGCAGTGTGTCCCGCACGAAGCCAGAGCTGGCTGTCCCCTGATGAACGGCATCGCGAATGGGGTCCCACCACGACTTGAACACCTGATGATGGAAGTCGCCCATTTTCGCCCAGTAGGGCCGCCACCACTGCAGGCAGGTGGGGATCCAGCGATCCAGCTGGGGAAAGAAGTCCACCATGCTGTGGAGCAAGCTCAAGGTGAACTCCATCGTGACCTTCTGGTAGTCATTTAACTCAGCCTGTGTCTTGGAGAGATTCTCGCCCATGACGAGACGGTAGAGCACGGCAATGGAGTAGCGATAGTGATGCGCGTACCAGCGCTTGGGCTCTTGTAGATAAGCAGACAGCATCTGGAGCGACTCAATCTCCTGCCAGTTACCGTATATGCGCAGAACCGATCCGCTAAGCAGGTGGTGCATCACCCGTCTCCCCTCGGTCCACGCAGCAGTGGGACGAATCACGGTGCGCAAACCGTGACTGACCAAATCACTGGCAATGGGCATCTCTGGCCGCTCGCTGGTAATCTTCCCATGTTTATTGATGATATCAGTAGCTACTTGCGGGTCATTCAGCACCACCCAGGTCTGGGAGCCCATGTGCAGCGTCGTCATCGGACCGTATTGCCGTAATGAAGCCAGCTGCCGGCCATATGCGTTAGTTACTCAGACCGGCGTAAGGCAAGAAACCTGGACTCACGAACGGGCCCCATAAGCCTGCATCCCGGGCTCTCGTGAATTGGAACATGTTTCCGAAGATAGGGAGCCCTGGGGGACCGGGAGGCAGCCTACGCCCCTTGCTCCCTAGCCGCCGTAGGAGACTACCCGGTCGCAGATATTCATACGAGACCCAAAGTAGCCCGAAGGCTCCGAAGACCAGCAGTGTCTCTACAATGGGCTGCCCCATGATGATGCATGGAAAACTGGTGGTAATGCCATTCTATGGGGACATGGCGAGTTGTACCCTTCTTGTAGACGGATATCAGGGTATAATGCTGTATAGCGGGTGGGGGCCAGCCGCAAGCCCGTCAGCCCTAACGCAGACCAACGGCTGGTTGGTGTCCTTTTGGCCCCAATCGTAAGCTGGCATTTTAGCGTTGAGACCAACAAAGAAATTGCCGGTCGTAAGATGAGACAAGCAGAAAAGCCCGCCAAAGCGCCTCTACCCCTCATCTCAGCCTCAGCCGCATCTCCAGCGCTTATAAAAACCCCGACAAGCTTGGCCTTTGCATCCTTCAGCCTGTGAGATTTCTGCTCTCCGACCGTCCTGCATTTGCTTTCTCGTGTTGCTTCTCGTCACCTTATTCATCCTCCCGCGCCTCATCGCTTGGCCCCCCACAACATGGCGGACGTTCAAACTATCGCCCTCACCACCAAGCCCTCGGCACAGCTCAGCTACAGCTACCAGTCTCCCCAGGACACATCGAAGCCCGTCCTGGTCGTCTTTCTCAATGGTCTCGGGTTGCCTCAGGCTTTCTGGCAACCGGTCATTGCGCAACTGAAAGCTCTCCGCCAGGATAAACCCACCCCAGCCTTGCTCACCTACGATCGATATGGCCAGGGCCAGACCACCGATCGCGATCCCTCGGATGCCGGCGCAGAGGACCCCATGCACGGTCATGACTGTCTGACCGCCGTCCGCGACTTGCGCCAGCTCATCACCCAGATTGCCGCCGACAAACTCAGCGCTGCAGATGTAGACTCCGTCTCTCTTGTTCTAGTGGGCAACTCGATCGGATGCGCTCTCGCGCGGATTTACGCTCAAGAATACCCCGGCACCGTGGCCGGTCTACTGCTGCTGGACAGCGTGCTGGCCAACTCAGACTTTGTATCGGTCTTCCCCGACCCCGATGCCCCCGATTTCGATGCCGCTAGTCTTGGGCCCCTCCCTGTGGAGGCCATCCGCGCCGTGCGGGCCGGTGCGCGTCGCATTTTCCACCCGGATGTTGGCAGCAAAGAAGGTCTAAGTCGACGCAACCTGCGGGAGTTACTCCCCGCCAGTGACGGTCCCTTGCTAAAGGGCCCTGATGGCCATGGCCCCTACGTCACGGTGGTGGGGCATGACTTTGATGCCTTTGCGGAAGAATCTGCCAAGATGGGACCCCCGAAGCCCGTCACCAACCGCTTCGTCAACCCATACTGGCAGAAGTACAACGAGGGGTTGGCGAAGATTACTGAGGCTGAGTATAGCAAGGGGCCACTGCAGGCGCCCCATGCAGGGCACTTTATCCAGAAGGACAACCCGGAGTTTGTGGTGCAGGAGCTGAACGAGCTTCTGGGCAAGATTCTGTAAATAGTTTTCCTACTTGATTGAGGATGAATACGAGTCATGGCAGTTTTCAATTTACGTCCTTCTATCTGACTCGAGTCTACCAAGGGAGCAAGGTCGACCATGTCCAATCCATGACCGTAGGAGACTGTTTAGAGAGTTGCTATAAATAAAACATCCCACGCGAGCCCAATTATTGTCGTCTTCGGACTGACTGAAGCGGGGATCTCGTTCGGCTGTCTCCTTGCCAAGCGTCTCGGATATATTATCCAGGCAATAGCTTCTTGTACATTAGCTTCTTGGCCAGGTCTGCCATTCCAGTCTTACGTGAGCTGCGAAGCTAGCGGGGTAATGCTTAGCTTTAGCTCTCGACTCCGCCTAGTCAGTATTATGGTTTCTTCATGCAACCTGTTCGATCCTTTTATCAGGTCCGACTGGCCCCCACGTCCGGATGCAATGGCAGTTGCTTTCATTGCTATTTTGGCCCCAAAATCCGTCCCACTAATGCAAGTCGGCATAGGTGAAATGTACATGCCAATAGCCCCATGTAAAAGTGACTGATGGTGAGAGGCGCAGTAAGCAGGGCAATATACAGAGGTTATTATAAGCCATTCCCCGTCAGCATGGCAGGGGTAGGAGGAGGTTTGTGCGACAGATCGACTATCGTATTTCTGTTCCTGTCCCTAGGCACTGGGAGGCATATCCTCTGCCCAGACTAGCATGCAGAATGTCCAGTCTCCTACTGGCAACGTGTGACACCCTATTCGTATTCCTGCATGACCATCCGGTCTTGATTCCTTATTCATGACATACCGGAGACGCCGTATGCACATGCCTGCAATGGGGCCAACGACGAGAGTCACAACCATGCAATACCTTCGCCACGCGCTGGCTAGCCCAAGAGACATTTTCTTTTTCAAAGCGTGGATACCCAGGGTTTCGGAGCCGAACTGACCCCTCACCTGTCTTCTCCTCCTCTGCTTTCTTCATTGCCTTACTCGTTGCCCCTTGTAAAGATGGACAAAATGGCAGGCCCCCGGCCGCCTGATGTGAGCATCGGCTACCGACTCCTGGTCGGAACCACCGTCACCTTCGTATGCGCATTCATTGTGGTGTCCTTGCGGGGTGTGGCTCGCAGCGTATATGCCCGCATGAGCTGGGATGACTACCTCATGATATTTGCCTTGGTAATTCATTCATCCCGCTCTACACTCTTGGGAAGCGGAAACTAAGTCTGTCCACCCTCAGGTTCAAGCCTTAATAGCGACTGTCTTCGATTTTGTCGCCGTCGACAAAGGACTGGGACGTCACCTAGTCTACATCCCGAAGAATGACGCCGTCACAGCCATGTACTATGATCTGCTTTCGCAGGTGTTCTGCATCAACGCACTGAGCTTTGCTAAAATCTCCATCTGTCTATCATACCTACGTATCCTCAAGGGGTCGCGCCATACCGTGCTACGGGTAACGTGCTACCTGACTGCGTTTTTGGTCTTCGCGGTCAATACTGTGGTCATCATCTCGTTGTACGCACAATGCGATCCGCCACGCAAGTCTTGGAACCCGTTCATACCTGGAACGTGCTGGAAATTCAGGACTGAGATCAGCCTTGTGCTGCTTCAGGGAGGTAGGCATACATCAGTCACACTTATTTCCCCTGATATTGTAAGATCACGACTAACTAAGATCCCAACGACAGCCTGGTCCGCAGTAACCGATTACTTCCTATCCATTCTACCAATCTTCCTCTTCAAAGACCTACAGGTCAGTCGCGGAAACAAGATGATCCTGTGTGGGCTGATGGGCCTCGGCGTCATGTAAGTCACTACCTCACTCATACAAGCGCACCATGACTAACAGGGAACCAGCACGGGCGTCTTCGCCACCATCCGCACCATTGAAACCGGCCTGGGCCTCAAAAACGGGATCAGCGATGCCTCCTACACGACGGTGATGGGTCTCATGTGGGCGGGCATGGAGCGCAACATTGCCATGATGATCGGCAGTGTGCCCGCTCTCCGCCCACTGACTACGCCATTCATGAAGTTGACCTCGGAAACCATGTCATACTTGGGCATCCGGTCTTCCTCCAAGACTCAATCGAGTTCTGGTGCCAATGGGTCGGGCTCATTCCAGGGTAAGTCGGGGAATAAGTCGGCCAAGGATTTGCCCACCGCAAGTATGGAGCAGATTTTGCCGAATAGGGCGCCGAGAGATATGGTATGAACATGGAGACGTACGTGGGGGCGAAAGCTGGGGTTCCAGATCCTGTTGAATCTAGCATGTTAAATGAGATATGGCCGTATGACCTCCGTGATGGTTTAGAAACATTTGTCTTGGCTGTAAGCCTGTAATATCTGCTCGTGTTGAACGTGGTAGCTCCGGTGAGTTCGTTGACATGTATCTGCCTGGGCGGTTCAAGGCACTGAAGATGTCGATCACAATGCAGCCATAAATTTAAATCTGTCAAAGTGAGAATGGGTGACCAATGACCTCTGTCAATTCTGCCCAGTATAGATACCAGTCAGACCAGGCTGAGATCAGCACAAACAGCCTTGGGATAAGGAAGTGCCGAAGTTTCACCCCGCCCCAAAGCCATTGACCAATGTGAATCCTGCAGACGCAGCGTTGCCTCTGACGTTAGAATTTAGCCTGTCCAAGGCTGGAACGGCCTAGCGCCGGCATGGCTCGAGGCGTATTAAAATTCTCCGGAGTTGGTGTGGCCCCCACCCACGCTGCTTCGCTGGCGCAGTTGAGGCTTGAAACTAGTGGAAGGCGTTGCGGATGCCAGCGGGGGTTATGCAGGGAGCAATAAGCAGTTTCCCTGTCAGGGTTACTTCTGGCCCTTATCCGCCGATGCAACCCTCGCTTACCCAATAAATGGCTGTCACTAGTACAGTCAATATAAACTATGACCTGAAGTATGTTCCCCTTTAGGAAGTTGATGTACGTTGAACACGGTAGTGCTAAACATAGCGAGCCAAGGTTACCATCCACCGTTCCTATGTGCGTAGGAACAGGTATTGTCATTACCAATACTGTCCTGTTTCGTCAAGTGTAGCGCTGTACAGGATCTACTGCCTCGGGCAATTAATCGACTACATCGCCTAAGGGATGCAATAAGCCATTACTTATACTTGGGGCCATCTCCCACCAAGCAAGGATCTTTTGACCACTATCATTCCTATCCACAATGGTGTTCGAACATCCCAACCTCCAGGTTCCGCCCAACTGCGGCCGGCGGCTGATGCCTGCCGTGCTCGACGAAGTGGCCGAGAGCGATCCTCAGCGAGTGTTCGTCTCAGTGCCCAAGAGCTCCAATCTAGCCGATGGTTTCAAGGACATTCCTTATGGCACGTTCGCCAAGGCTGTGAACAAGTGTGCCTGGTATCTGCGCGAGCAGCTCGGCGAGGACTCAATCCCGAAGACCATTCTCTACATGGGCCCGCTGGATGTGCGATACCTGGTCATCATCCTGGCGGCGGCCAAGGCAGGCCACATGGTGAGTCTTATGTGCTCCATGTCATCTCCACAATGTCACTGACTCCCTCCAGGCCTTCTTCAGCTCGCTGCGCAACAGCTTAGAAGCCCACCTCTCCTTGCTAGACAAGTGTGGCTGCGACACAGTCCTTGTGCCCAGCCGTGCACCGGCCATCCTCAGCCAGATCTTTGCCGCGCGCCCCATGGAGCAGATCGCGGCTCCCGAAGTGGACTTCTTCTTCGAAGACCTTGACCAAGTGCCCCCGATCCCATTTACCCTGACCTGGGAAGAAGCCAAAACCAAGCCCTTCTGCGTCCTCCACACGTCCGGCTCGACGGGCATCCCCAAGCCCGTCTTCGTTACCTATGGCACCTTCGCCAGCAACGACGCCCACCAGCTCATCCCCTCCCTCGGCGGCAAGCCAACGCTCATCAACTACCTCTCGGGCCAGCGGCTCTTCCTCGCCCTCCCCGTCTTCCACGCCGCCTGCCTCACCTTCACCCTCGTGTTCAACATCTTCGGCGGCGTAACCTGCGTCCT
>NW_015378144.1:0-90578 GCF_001204775.2 Aspergillus nomiae NRRL 13137 | reverse complement strand
TATCTTCCCATTCTTGGAGGGTGCTGACAGCGCGATGGCTGACTCCTGAAAGCAGTTCATACGAAAGTTGGAAATGGGTAAGCAAGGACGAGCTTCAGAGGTTGTAAGAATACAAGGCTGCTGAGGAAGCCGGGAAGATTGACGATTTCAGTGGAGAGATATTATGCCTCACCTTGCGAGTACTGCTAAAGAATCAAGGTCGTGACACCCACAGTATCAACCACTTGTTTGATATTCCTTTTGTCGACCCCTCTTTGGATTCATCAGACCTGGATTAAGTATCTAGCGTGAATATAGCATCTATACCAACTTCTCTAGTCCCGGCGTCTCGCCAATTCTAAAAACGTACTTCACCGCACTCGCTTTTCCGTCCTTCAAGTCCTTCATCGCCCCCTCAACCCCCAACAAGCCACCTGCTCTGACTTCAAATGGATGGCTCTCCAACTCGCCCGTCTGCAGGGCCCGTGTGAACCACCGACAGAACACGAAGCACAGATCACGGCAATCGTCAATACCACCGATCTGGTGGGCCGAACTGACCCAAGTGTTCGACGCAACCGCGGGAGAAACATCGGGGGGACTCATGAGTACATAATTAATGTTGCCACCAGGGTTCATGACAGAACGCAGCACAGTAGTACTATCCTCGGTAACAATTGTGTCTAGGGCATGATTTGCCGGGAGATCGTTGGCACCAGTGGATGAGCGCAGAGCATTGCGAATGTCAGCGATGGTTTTCTCGGGGCCCTCCCGATAATCCACAACTATGTCGCCCTTGCTTTCATCCAGGAACTTCCGGATGTAATGAGCGCCCTTTCCGGCAATCGCAATAATCGGGTGGATGTTGCTGAGTCTGGCAAACTTGATCGCGTAGGACCCGACTGCCGTGCTTGCACCGTAGACAATGAACGGCGTCGTGGCGCTGGGGGATTTGCCTTTAGCTGCCGGTGACCAGGGGAATTGAAATCCAAGGTGGTGGTAGAGAGATACAACTGCCGTGAGGCCGGCTAGAGGGATGGTTGCTGCCTCTGTTGGGAATTAGCATAGTACAATAACGACGATAGTGTTGGATATACCTTCAAATGAAATCTTCTCTGGTAAATGGAACGTAGTATGGCTCCATGCAACCGCATACTCGGCATAACTGCCTCCAGGCGCAAGCATTTCGTGAAAAGCTCCGACTCGATCACCGGGCTAGAGGCAACAAGATATCTATTAATTCCTGACAATCACCAGTCTTGGGATTAAAGCGACAGAACTCACCCGAAATTCGACTACGTTTTTCCCCACCTTTTCGACCACACCAGCTATATCATCGCCTTGATTTACTCCCTCTCGGACTTTCTCGTAGCGCTCAAAGAACGGTTGCTCCTCGCTGTGCGCAAGATCCGGCACCTTCCAATCCTTGGGGTTCGATCCGGAGACGACGACACGGATCAGGACCTGGTCGTCATTAATCTCAGGGACCGCCGATTCAATCAGCTTGGTCTTGCAGTCGTGAAGGTTGATGATCTCTTTCATCCTGTTTAATGCCAAAAGCAGCTGGCGTTTGGATGCACAGGTTCGCTTCGTTGACCTCTCCAGACGAGTTCCGCCGGATTCCCAGAGATATTTAACTCAACGGATATAGGGGCTCCCATGACTACCGAAGTTAACCTGGCATCTTCGCTAATGACTCGTGCAGGACATTATTAATCAGGGTGGACCCTCGGCGGTTGATTTGACGTCACAGGTTGTGGAGGTTGAGCGGATCGAGGAGTTGGAGAGATCTAAGCCGGTGGCCTGTCATTATGTTTCGAGCATGCCGTTATTGCTGGGTGGTTGCGATGACAATGGAATTGTATTTGAATTGCGATTATATCTGAGAAGGATACAAAAGACTGACGGGCTCTTCCATAGTAATCGCGAAGCTATACAGAGGGTTGCGTTCGTATATAAAATGCCGTCGGCCCGATGTGAGTGGATCTCGGCAGTTGCTCGGGACCCGGAAGCTGCAGGATCCGTGAAGACTTTTATCTTATCGCGTGTGGAAGGGAATATAAGCATAAAAGATGACGATGGAGCCTCTTGTTGGACTGGATCTCGGTCTCTCTCAAAGACTAGGAACAAAGCTACATAACAATAGGCAACGTCAATGATGCTTGACAGATTGACAATCCTTGGAAGACCCGGTCTCAGCAGCTCTAGACTGCAACTCAATGACACGGTTGTCTTCCCCGTCGCGGTCTAGATTGGATATCGCTGTTTGCAGTTCTCAGGGTAATGGTTTACCAACAGCCCACAGATCATGCCATTGGTGGCAGCCTTTTCCACGACGTCCAAACTACAGTCTGGAGATTTGTACGAACCTATATTAGCCATTGATGTTGACTGAAGGGACAGTTGTCTGACTTGTTTTCTTCTTTCGGATATCTGTTCCAAGGTTCGGGTGGTGTTTAAATACAGCAAACTATCAAACCTTCTCATTTCCATGGTCTGGACACACCCAGATCGCTCTATAACGCTGTACATATTCTCGCCTGTTTGTCGGTCTATAAAAGAGAACGAGGATTCCAACCCTACCCTCTCTATTCTGCATTGTAGTTCTTTTCACATACACACATTAAAAGGATCTCGAAGCAAGAGGAAAAGAATCATGAACCTCAAGACCATCCTAGCCCTTTGCGCCATGGCCAGCATGGCCACCGCCGCTCCAGCAGGAGATTTAGAAAAGAGAGATTGCCCTGCTGGTAAGAAACGATTTTGCTGCGACACTTTTTTCCCCGTCAATATCCTTTTCGTCCGTGCGGTTGGGACTAACTGCGAACGTAAGTTACCGGAACGTCCCTCTCCAATGAGATGGAACTGACTTCTGTAGTCCAACAGAGCGCAAACGGAAACTGTCCGACGGGAAAAGTACAGGGTTGTTGCGCCAGCAATCTTCCTCTCGTAAGGTTATTCCTTTTTGAACAGTGAAGGTGCCTGCTGACTTGACTCAGAGTGGTGGGAATCTTGCTTGTACCGCGTTGTAATCGTCGCCATTTCTATTATCATGCAGCAAGTCTATGTTTGTGCTCAACTTCCTCGTTTAATTTCAGTAAGGGCGGTTTCAGGTGCAGAAACGACAGCCAGAAAAACTATGTTGTACTGTCCGTTATGGGAAACACCAAAAGTCCTGACATTTGTATATTCAAAGTTCATCAATCGCTTGCAATTTATCATACTTGGTAGGCTCCTTCGCGAAAACAATTAATGTCCCTTGTTGCATAAACTCGGGCAACAAACTAAGCAAGGACAGAGTAGAGAAATTCGCTAAATTTCGTTGGCAACCCAGCAATGCAGTCGACGTAACATACTAAATAAGCAGGAGAGACAATATCTTTGCGCCACGAGGATAGAAAACACGAAGAGTGAAATACTCGCGCCATTATGCCCTCCCTTCAAGACTGAAGATGTTCCAGTCACTCCTCCAACACAGATTTGTGGAAACGAGATACATCACCCATGTAGATCACACACCAACACTCAAGCAGAAGATGTAATATGGAGAATCGCTGGGTTTCCCGAATCCTTCGACCAAACCTCAATTCTGCCAAACTTTGTTCCTAAGAATATAGAAAATTTTCCATCTTCATCAGCCCCCTTACAAGCAGGTGTAACATCGATGGCCCCCATATTGGCATATGCAGGGACCTCAATCTCCGCAAAGACGTCACCCGCATCCGGCGCGTTCTCTCCGGTAACCGTATCCTCGTCCCAGTCGGAAGAGAGCGCCTGGGCTGCGGTGACATTAACCGGTGCCTCGAGGGGCTTTGTGAAGGCGGAGAATTGGACTGTGCATGCTGTGATGGAGGCAGCCGGGACGGGAAGTTGGAATGCGATCAGAGAGCGTATATAGGCCAGTCCACCGGTGTTGGCCTGGAGCGTGCCATCATGACCCAGCGTGCATTTGTAGCAGTTACGATCGGGACATGTAGGGCAGCTCACGGTCGAACGGAGAATGGTAGAATCCTTCGTTGCAGGGGTATCGATTGCAAAGGATGAAATGATTAGACTCGTGAACACAGTGAGAGCTGTGCAGAGTCGAGGAGTTATGAGATGCATTTCTTTTGCAGGATACTTTGATCGATGTTTTGTTTGAAAAGTGAAAAGGGGCTAAAAGAGGGATTGATAGATGTACAAGAGCAGTATATTTATATAGACATGTATGTAGCAACGAATGTTACGTGATTTCTAGAAGCAGTGTAACTTTTCTGATGCGGTGCGAAGATAAACCTGGGGTTGCGAACCACGAGGTTCTTGATAAAGGTACACCACGCAATTACACTTACTCTGGTGGCAATTAACCTGTCATATGTCCCCAATCAATCTGCAGACACCTGAGCCTATTTTAAGACAAATACGAAGGGGAAGATGTTCCCATCTGCACGGTGGCGAATAGGTGGATTGTGGCTATTTTGATATACGAGTCTTGAGCCAATCATACACAGCAGTCACAACATGGTAGAAGGCAACTCACCGCCAGAATATAAGACATACAACTCACTCGCCGATGGTACAGCATCGTAATGAGTGAAACCATTCGAACACATGTGCTCTAGCGGATCCCTTCCTCGCTCCTGCCACCCTTTTCGCCCATGACAGGCGAACTACAAGGTAGCGTGATGACGCGTATGTCTATACTAGTCTACAATCTATGGATAGTTCTGAACCTCAGGATTCCTGCAGAGCGAGAAGTCATGATTGAAGCAAGCTGTCCTAGTCCAGCCATGCCTAACTAGGAAAACTAAGGACATAAGCCATCCACAATTGCAATTTAAATACAGTTAGCAAGGCTGCGAGGGGTCACTCGTCAACGCTTTCCTCATCCTCATCTTCCTCTTCACCGGCAGATGTCGTAGCCCGAAGTGCTGGTCGGCTTTCTACTCGACAGGATGCAATGGCCAAGAGGGGATTATTATCTCCCTTCTCGAAGTAGCACCTTGCAAGAGCTCTTTGTAATCGTGCCCAATTTTCTCTCTACAACCGCTAGAAGCATATTCTTCGGAATACATCTACCTGGTGTGCCCCAGAGGGGCTTACCGATCTCGTTCTTGAGAGTAGGTAGCGCTCCCCCCCTGTGTTATGTCGTCCCCATGCTTGCCGCAGGACCTGGATGCAGTAATGGTAGTAAAGATATCTCGCCGCGGGCGGGAAACTCGTCCGGAATTGAAGCAGTTGGCCATCCAGATCTCTCCACGTTTTTGCATGATAGACCGAAACTCCTGTATCGAGCATGTCCCATGGCAAATCAACAAATTCAATTTGTATTCCCTGGTTTCTCACTGTATCCAGGTGAGTATCTGTTCTATGGCTGGTCTATCAGCAAGGTCTGGGACAATGACCAGCTTTCCCGCATTGAAAACACGTTCGATGCCGTTATATAGCAGAAGACCATTCTTGGCCGAGAACAACTCCGCGGGTCGCTTCATCCCAAATATTGCATCCATTACATCTTGGCCATGCATATACGGGGCGGCTATAATGTTTTCTGTAACCGCCGATGAAACAGTTAGCATCAGCACCGCCGTATATTGGTGCTTCATTAACCGGAGGAGAGACGAGAGGTACGCTGAGACCTGGTTTTTGTTTTTAATATGGATCTTCTGGTAAGGTGTGCTTCGCTCAGCAAGACATATCGTATCTAAGTGGATGCCCCGTCTCGCGATATTGCTAAGATAGTTAAGGAGACACAAACAGCTACTAAGATTGAAAATTGGATGTTTGCTCTCCTAGACCTCGGAGACTATGCTCATCGCGCTGCGGGCTGAAGGGCCCGTTCACGACCGTAGGATTGGATACAGCTGGTGTTCTCACAATGGTCTCAAGCCGCTGATTGCCATTCCGTATAGCGTAAGATATCTCGTCGGAATATGCGAAAGCTACTTGCAATCACATCTGGTAGTCTGTTTGAGGATGTTTGAGGATTTCTAGCTCTTTAGTCTTTCCCTATTAAGCCGGACACGGTCCTTTAGACCGGTCTGTCCTTCAAGCCCTGGGCTTTGGGCTTGTTATTTGCCACAGTATCAATGACATCTGGTTGAGGAGTGGTAAGATTGGCGTTACTGTAACAGATCAAGCTTATTTCTCCAGTGTGCAAGCTAGATTTCTTATTTGGCCAGACTCCTGGAAACGATGTTATCCGTAGTTGGACAGAAGTTAGTAATGATGAGAATGAATGTACCATCAGGAATAGATACGATAACCAATGAAACTGAAATAAATCGGATTGGTCCCATTGACCGATATCAGTCGGACTGGGCTCGCTGTAAAGCTACAGTGTGCTGTGAGCTGAGCTCGTATTTATATCGCGCCTTCCTCATTCCTTCTTCACTTTACCACTCTAATGACTCGGATTCACTAAACTACGTTGTGAAGGAGACCACCTTCACTCCATAAGCAACATTGTAGTGTAAGGTCTCTTGATCGTCATTGTGAATAACTACAGGTTGTGAAGCGAGTGAGGTAAAAAGAGATATATAAGCAACAAAGGCCAGAGAGCGTATTAAAAACATATTGCACATTGCATTTCATCGAATTGATAGGACAGTGAACAACTTTGTATGGGAAGCGTTCCCGTGGTGCAAGTTGAAACTTGCAAAATCTCCCCTACAAGAAGAGGTCTGATGATATTTCCACACATGGGCTCTGTTTCCATCCATAGCCGGTTAAGTCACTTTCAGTCGCAAATGAATCTTAGGGGATCTCGCCGAGAGGAAACCGAACCCACGTCGTCTCTGGCACCATCAGGCCAGATGAACCAGCATAAAAGGCAACAAATGCGCAAATCACGGTAAAGGCACCACCGGCTTTGTTGACCTTCACACTTTGCGCAGGATGCTCAGTTGCAATGAAGTTGGCAATGCTCAACAGCAGATATGCAATGATCAGGAAGAAGAAAACGAGAATGATAGACAGGTTGGTTCTCAAGGCTGCGAGAAGGAAGAGTACGGTCAGGAAGCACCACAGTATCAGGTAGATGCCGATGGCAAACGTGTATGCGCGTTCATCCCCGTTATACTGCCCTTTTATATCCAGAGAGGGAATGAGAAACATTGCGTAGCTGAGCCAGAAGGCAGAGTAGGAGCAATGGACGGTGCAGCCAAAGGTGTTTCCGACGCGGAACTCGAAGATGCCAGCAACGAACTGGGCACCACCGCCAAAGAAAATGGCTAGTCCGAAGGCAGCTTGGTTAGGCCCAACTTTGCCTTGAGGGTTGGAATGAGGCAGTCTGAATGCAAGCATCAATGTCAGTGGTGTCAGTGGTAGAATGTATGGCATAGACATATTCACTTACCCTGCGC
This sequence comes from Aspergillus nomiae NRRL 13137, assembly GCF_001204775.2. Classification (NCBI taxonomy): domain Eukaryota; kingdom Fungi; phylum Ascomycota; class Eurotiomycetes; order Eurotiales; family Aspergillaceae; genus Aspergillus; species Aspergillus nomiae. Next base: position 83,256 of record NW_015378144.1, on the reverse strand, counting down.
CGCATTCATAGAGCCCAAGGACGAACGTCGTCAATGCGAAAGCTAAAAGCCCCAAGGGACCAGGATTTGCGAGTTTCTGATATGGTGGCAAAGGCACCTGTGAAACAGTATGGATGTGGGCTTCGTGTTGGGGGAGAGATGCCACGGCGCCATGTTCATTGTGATAGGCAGATTGTCTCTCTTTTTGGAGATGAAATTGTGACGAGCCAGACTCAGCGGTATCCATCACGGTTGGATTCGCTTCTCGTGTGTCGGACATGTTGGTCAAAACGGTGAACAACGATTGAGTATCAAGAGGTAGAGAAAGCTCAGACAGAGAAATCCAGAACTAATCATGAATTCGTAACAAGGGGCCTCTGTGTTTCTGGGGAAGGCATTTTATACCCCAAACCCCAGGGCTGGAACCCCATACTGATCGGCAGCATTCCTTACAACCGAGAGGCCCTCCTCGTCACCGACTTAAACTTAATGTTTAAGCTCTACCAAGGAGAGTAAATTTGAGGTACAACTATAATTCTCATTCAAAGATCATGAACTACACATTTGGCCACCGGGGTATTCTCCACTTCGCTACGGTTCACTAGAGCTTTACCATGTGACTAATCCAGCTAATCAAATCGCCACACTAAATGATTAGGTTCATTAGGATGGAAACTACAAGAATAAATGGCAGGTCAAGGAGATCGGTACCCTAGTAAGGTTTCTATAGTTCGGTGTGCACTACCACCACTCCACCATAGGCTATATCCGAAGATATGTGGGGTATCATACAAGGTGTTGGGGAATGGTACTCCTAGTATACAAGCCGCACTACACGTAATGAGACTTCTGCTAGAGGAATAGATTGACAATAAGCTTCTGAGAAGTTTTCCCGGGTGTAAGGAGCAATTTCTCTGTTGTAGCCTGTGCTGAGCGTTGTTCACAAGTCGATTTGTTTGTTTTCCCAGTTTCGTAGTAAAGTGTGACTTGGATCAACAAGCTAGCAACAATAGCTATTACCAACGGAGACTCATATACGACATACGCCTGTAATGCCGTGTTACCCATTGTCCAAAGAACATTCAACGCGTTGACAGGGAATGCCCAGCTCTCTCAGTCTCAGTACCGGTGTCGAAGTCTCAATGAGTATCGATGAGTTGTCCACAAAGTCAGGTATTCCTAGGCCCGTGAATGCATTGGTAGGGGTGGACACGGCTCAAGTGGGTTATATGGCAACAATAGGACCAAAAAATAAGATACAGGGGTGATGCAGTAGTGATACTACCCAAGAGTAGGGCTTCACGACTTGCCGAGTTTCGACCTTTTTCATTGAATGACGAACGTTGATTGGCTGCATGGTCATACTCAGAAGGGAATGGCGTTGATTCCTCAGGACACCAACTGGATTCCCGAAAAAACACCGAAACAGCTTGAATAATTTTCACAGCTCTAGAACCTCTGGATTAATAAAGTTCTGCAAGCATGTGCTGATGGAATGCTACTTGTACCGTATGATATAGTCCGGCTTGCCTACATGGCAGACCGTCGTGCCATTTTGGCTGCGATATATACTACTCTGGACAAACTCATGAGCGACACGATTCTCTTCACCCAGAAAGCACGACTCATTTCAGCTTTGATGATATTCCTACCTGTTATGTTTCGAAGACCTTAGACAATAAAATATGCCAGAGTATTACCTATGTGTACCGTCCAAAACAGATCGTGGGCCTTTGCGTACTGCAGATCTTTGGTTAGCCGGATTGCCTCGCACTAGCATTCCACAACATGGATTCAACCCTGGTACGCTTCATTAATGATCTATTCCATACTATGACATATCATCTAAATGTGTTATTTCACAGAGTCAGAGGAATCAACATGCAGTCTTTGCTTTGCCACGCTAGAACCCGGGTTTATATTGCGTCATTTACCCTGTCAGCATAGCTTTCATCAGCCGTGTATAGATGAATGGCTGTGCGAGCATGACGCTAGTTGTCCTCTCTGTCGCCGGACCTTTTACTATTTGAGGAAGCCATATCTCATAGAAAAGCCGACTTCATCCAAGCCACAACCTCAGCCTGACATGGACGCTGAGGTTCGCGAAGCACGACAGACCTTTGTGAAGTGGTGGAAAGAATTGTTCACATTAGGCTGGTTCCACCATGATAGAACGTTTACTGAGCGAAAGCATCACTTTCATCACCAGACGCAGCATCCGGGTTGAAAGATGCCTCGTGTTTCGTACCAGAAATGTGGAAACTCTAGGGCATAACGCTTGTCCACCATTAAAGCTTAGGGGATTCCCTAGGGTGTGTTTTGGCACCTAAATAATCCGACCTTTCGATCTGCCTCCTGGGGAAGACATATATGCTTCGACGGGGGCCTATGAAATGCCAATTTCCAGTCACAATGGCGGCTATGTCGTGGACGGCTGCGCTGGAAGGCATTCGGCATTTCTCTGGACAACGCAATGATTATCACTGATAGGCACGATTTCATGCTTGTCGGTTTACTGAGCTCCACGGCCTCACGAGCCAATTTCCCACAGAGCAAATGTTTGGCAACTTGGTGCCTCTGTTCATTCGACATACAACACCCGAGAACCCCTTTCATTGGTTCGTCAATATTCGATGCTAGTGGCCCACTAGCGCACCGATCAGACTTCGCTCGAGGTACACCGGATAGGTCGGCTTTACGGTCGGCTAGCAGTTAGGTCAATTCTGGATGTGTTATGCTGTGCCCCCTTGCCTGCGTTGTGCGCATTGTATACCGTCCAGCAACCGCATCAAGTCAATGCCGATACCCTAACTGCCGGGTGACAGGGATGTACCTTTTCCTCAGATTCGCCGCTACTGCGGGCTGTTCTCGGGGCACTCCCCCTCCTCGACTCGAGGTACAGGCATCAATGCCGATCTCGGGACGTTCCCCGACTTCACGGTAACCCAATTGATGGTTAGTATAGACGACAAGCTTGGCGCCAAGAAACGTGCATCGTCGTGAATTGCGGGGTGTCCAGCATGATGACGGGGTTCAGATCCATTCTCGCGCAAGGACTTGTTGTAAATCCCGAAGTATACCCGTTCTAGTGAGCACGACGGGTTTTACTTCGTGCCGTGTCGGGTCTCCTCCGATATGACCTAAACGACACTATGTTACTCATAATCGCAAGCTTTGGCAATGGAAGGGTTTAAATAGACGTAGCTACCTACAGATCAGAAGTGATGAAGACTCGGAATAGTACAAGTGGCTCATCCTCATGAAGGTCCTATCACCTTTAGCTTCGATAGCGCTGGCGCAGGGCACGCTCTGTGCAGGCCAAGGCTATACCAATGAATCGGAGGTTCCTTACTATGGCCGGAGTCCTGCCGTATACCCCTCTCGTAAGTTTGAGTAGATCCCAAGCAATCTATTCCCCGGTCTAACCTAAAACTGGAGTAATTGAACTGACAAAGACAACCAGCGGTCGGCGACGGGGCGACAAGCTCGGTCTGGGAGAGCGCCTATCAGCGCGCGAAAGCCCTTGTCTCGCAACTAACCGTCGAGGAGAAATCTAACCTCACCCGTGGGTTTGACGGGCAGTGTGTTGGAAACACGGGTGCAATTCCTCGGCTTTCCATCCCTTCACTTTGCTTCTCTGACGCACCGGACGGCATTCGAGGGCAGGAATTTGTCTCTGCTTTTCCGGCGGGCATTCACGTGGCGGCAACATGGGATCGCTCTCTGATGTACCGCTATGGCCAAGCACTGGGCCAGGAGTACCACGGAAAGGGCATCAATGTCGCCTTAGGTCCCGTCGCGGGACCTTTGGGAAGGCTGGCCAGAGGCGGACGCAATTGGGAGGGACTCGGCGCGGATCCTTATCTTGCAGGCGGAGGGATGGGACAGATCACTAAAGGTATCCAGGACGCCGGAGTGATTGCTTCGGCGAAGCATTGGCTGTTGAACGAAGAGGAATGGAGAAGAAACCCCGGCGATATGGGGGAATCACTAAGCTCGAATGCTGACGACCGGACCATTCATGAGCTATATGTTTTCCCTTTCATGGATTCTTTGAGAGAAGGTGTCGGAAGTGTGATGTGCTCTTATCAGCGTTTAAACCACAGCTACGGGTGTCAGAACTCGAAACTGCTCAACGGTATCTTGAAAACCGAACTCGGCTTCGAAGGGTTCGTGGTGAGCGACTGGGCAGCGCAACATTCTGGCGTTGCTTCGGCCAATGCTGGTCTAGATGTTGTTATGCCAGACGGTGGCTTCTGGGGCCGCAATCTGACAGATGCTGTCGCAAATGGCAGTGTCACCAGTGAAAGACTGGACGATATGGCAACGCGAGTCCTGGCAACCTGGTTTTACAGTGGCCAGGACGAGGACTATCCCTCCCCCGGAGTTTACTCGGAATCGGAGAAGCACGACCCTATTGACGTTCAAGAGGACCATGCGACATTGATCGGAGAAATTGGTTCCGCTGGCACTGTTTTGGTTAAAAATGTTAACAACACACTGCCATTTACGAATGCAACCAGATTCCTTAGTATCTATGGCTACGACGCAACGGTTAGCGCAGCCCCATGGGCCAATCCCTCGCGCTATGGTGGCGGTTACGAAGTCAACTTCGGTTGGAGCACCTTCAACGGCACTCTCATCACCGGTGGAGGCTCTGGGGGAAGCACTCCTCCATACGTGGTGAGTCCCTTCCAAGCTCTACAGGAGCGTATCTCGAGGAACAAAGGAACTCTTCGCTGGGATTTCTACTCAGAGAACCCCTCCCCTGCATACGTGAATAGTGACGCTTGTCTCGTGTTCATCAACGCGTATGCGTCTGAGGCCTTCGACCGAACCAGCTTGACAGACGAGTTCAGTGACAATCTGGTGCGCAACGTTGCTTCCAATTGTACCAACACGATCGTGGTCATTCATTCAGCCGGTAAGTAGTCAAGCTTCACTCAGGGTAATATAATCCGCTAACAATCATCCCATAAACCAGGCATCCGCACGGCCGATGCATGGATCAATCACCCCAACGTGACCGCAGTTCTCTTTGCAGGTCTCCCCGGTCAAGAAAGTGGTCACTCCCTCGTTGATATCCTGTACGGCGATGTTAGCCCATCCGGAAGACTTCCTTTCACCGTCGCCAAGAACGAATCCGACTACGGAGAGTTGCTAAACTCGACTGTCTCGTTCGACGCGTTCCCCGAAGTGAACTTCACCGAGGGCTTATACATCGATTACCGTGCTTTCGATCGTGACGGCATTGAGCCGCAGTTCGAATTCGGCTTTGGTCTGTCGTACACCACCTTCGAGTACTCTGACCTTGCGATTACGTCTACAGGAAATAGTACTTCCCCTCTGGTGGACACCAACACTCCTATCGTCCAGGGCGGACATCCACAGCTGTGGGATGTATTGTTCGAAGTCACCTGCTCTATCACCAACACGGGTGACATATCCGCATCAGAGGTCGCCCAGCTCTATGTTGGTATTCCAGACGCTCCCGTACGACAGCTGCGCGGCTTCGAAAGAGTACCACTGGAACCGGGTGAGACGAAGCAAATATCGTTCCCATTGATCAGGAGGGATCTCAGTATTTGGGACGTTGTGGCCCAGCAATGGAGGCTTCAACCCGCAGAATACACAGCCTCTGTTGGCGCTAGCAGCAGGATCCTGCACTTGAATGGGACTATTCAGATTGCTTAGTTCGGTAGGATGCTGTCATGAATAGACTTGGCCAATGTGAGTTTGAAACACTTAAATACAAACAGCTTAGTCGAGTTGGACTCAAGATGGTTGGCCACACTAGGCCATGATAGAAATTGAAAGTCGTATCACCCCAGCTAGCTGAATGTTGGTAATATTTACTCTGTCTATACAATGGGCAAAGTAGGAAAGCAGCACATAGATCTAGAACGCACATACCAATCATTGATTCAAAGCTTCCATCATCAATTCATAGCAGTCAGAACAAGTGGCGACCACTTCAACAGAAGTGAAACAGCAGGGTCACAAACCTACTTCCGCCTTGTCTATATCAACCACAGAACAAATGTTCTCTAGCTGTCATGCCACTCTGGCCGACTATTCTTGCAGAGCTCGAAAGAACCTCCTAAACTGCGTATCCCGTTGCAACAGAGTGGTAGGATTATCATATTCAACAAGTTCTCCCTGCTGTATGACCGCCACACGGTCAAACCGATCAACGAAGCGCAAGCGATAAATGAAGGCTATGCGATGGTGTCAGCAATAGAGACAGAGAGACCGAGATTAAGCTGCAGGTTACATCGAAACGGATTTCGACTAAACTAGGACTTGACTGGATGCTTTATCGTCAGCCAATCAATGCCTCAGGAAGCACCCGATAATTGATTATACTACTGGTACTATCACTGAGCATAGGCTAATATGCGACATAACGCTAATCAGTGGTGTTCTAGTCAACACAGGATCATCATCCTGACCGATGTCTTCTGCCCGACACGGTATACCGCCACCGGGTGGGAAGACCAATGGTTAGATAGGCCAGGTAGACAGAATGCTTAACTTAGAAGCAAGCACGCACACATACTTGGTTTCCGAAACTCAAGCATGCATTATCTGATCTGGATTGAGCATGACGCCATCAAAAAGACCCACCCCATCGTTTCATGCCTGCTGCTTTAGCCAGCTGGGTGGCGTTGTTGCCTACGAGCAGAGCCGCTTCAGATCAAGACTATCCATCTCTAGGCATCAGTCAGAAACATTGAGGCCGCGTTTGAGGTCTAGCGTCAAGTATCTTTGTCCTCTATTCCTTTGTTTCCTGGGCAATATGAATACGGCCTCAGCCCTACCTGATTAGTAGCATCGAGACCTCAGTTTGCATCGATTCTGACACCTTCAGTCAGAAAAAAATAGAACAAGGTGGTTTTCTTGAAAAACACCACATGATGCGGCAAGAGTGCGCAAAGATAACACACAACGTCAAGGGAGCTTCGTGGGGATCTTTTTCCCCCTAGGTAGAATAGCGGAGGATTACTAGATCTCCTGAATAGTCCAGGCTCTGCTAGATGGTAATGGTCTAGACTTTCACCTGGCCCCTGTAACGTGCTCGCCCCTGGGAAAGCGAAAGCTTGTCGCTGCCGGAAACCGTCCCGAGCTAACCTATGTTAAGACGTTCCTCGAAAGCATGTTTACTCCTAAAACTTTCCCTCAGTTCACTAGAAGTTCAACTGGAAGTCTTCAAGCACACAGCTGGCACCAGGATGTTAGATAAGTGAGGCAATGCCAAGAGACGCTCCGGAAAATTGTGCGCGTCATTATATCAGACGTGTATCGAGCGTCCCACATACACTGAGGTGGGCTGAAACCTCGAATTTACAAGGGACTGTAGGATGAATGCCTAGCACCTAGGTCCTTGACCAGAAACCTGAGAGAGAATTCTTCCACAACTCAGAAGCGTTAGTTTACAGGACAAGTTTCTCCGGTTTTAACGCATCGGTTGTCGAGGTCTTGGCAGGACGTCCCCCGCATTGCCCGATGATTTTCTTCACGACGGCGCTCCACATCTCCGGAATATTCGCTATCCTCCTCGCTATCAAACAGGGATCTTTCCGGTGGGGGAAGCCTCGGCATGCGAGATGCAATCAGCGGCCTGTTGTAGTAGGCCAGGCCTGGTGAGCGTTTGACACGGCCATGGTATGCTCAACGGTGCATAAATACCGTGTCTGGCGTAGGAGTGGGCAATCACTAGAACTGACAAGTTTGTGTCAAACTGACACAATCTCTTTGCAAGTCCAATGTTGTTCAGATTATTGCAGGCCCTTTTGGGGCTATGGGCTATTTTCCCCCTAGCCTCCGCATACACGAACCCAGTTCGCAATCCCGGGGGCAGTGACCCCTTCGTGGTCTATACCGGAGGCTACTACTATCTTCTCACAACAACTTGGAATGACGTGCAAGTCAGCCGGGCAACTACCATCGAAGGCCTCAAGACGGGCGAGAAGAAGGTAGCTTACACGACCACCGAGGAGACTCACTGCTGCAATGTGTGGGCCCCCGAAGTTCACTACCTGGGTGATAAGTGGTACATTTACTACACTGCCGGCAATAGCGTGGATCTGGATGGGCAGAATATGCATGTGTTGGAAGGTAAGCTGTTATCCTCGTACCCTCGGCGCATTGCTTTACAGGGCTAACGGTCTTTAGGTGGTGCGACTCCCTGGGATGATTACACCTACGCGGGCCAACTGACCACGGCATGGGGAATTGACGGGACCATCGTCCGGTTCAACGACTATGGCAACTTTATGGTGTGGTCGTGCTTCCACGGCGTCACGTATCAATCCCTGTGTATCCAGCAGCTGGGATCGGATTACACCTCGTTGACGGGCGACATCTCGGTGATCTCTGAGCCTGTTGAAGACTTTGAAACGCACGGTACACCGGTCAATGAAGGTCCCGCGGCCCTCTATCTCGACGGCAAGACGCATATCGGGTACTCGGCGTCTTACTGCTGGACGTCTTACTATTGCGTGGGACTCCTGACGTGGGACGGCGCCACCGACCCGACAGACAAGAACGCCTGGAGCAAGCACGACGGCTGCCTTTTGTCATCGGCCAACGGAAACTACGGAACGGGTCATAACTCGTTCTTCCAAAGCCCTGACGCTTCGCAGACGTGGATCGCCTATCATGCTACTACCATTGAAAGCGGCGCATGTAATGATAGCGTTATGCGATGGTGCAGGAGATCAGCTCGGGGAGCAATGGCATCCCAAATCTTGGAGAAGCGTTGGCCTGGACAGTGGAACTCAGCGAGCCAAGCTCCTAAGAGTCTGCAGGACGTAGCGTCACGGGAATGGACATTGCACTATAGCGCAGGTTCTCGGATAGACGAGAAGTCGGCATGAAATGCGATAAATCTATGTACATACACACCTCGACCCTGGTGGTTTGGTGGGCAGGGATCATGTAAGCAGAGAAATCAAGACATACAGCAAGATCATTGACCTTGTTGTCCTCAGCCTTTGATTAATTTCCAATAGTTGAAATGACAATTATCGATGTAGCGGTATACACTAAAGGTCCATCGGCTGAAGTGGTAGAGTGATAAACATCATTTGTTCATCGCAAAGACCATGGTTACCCAGCCGGCTATGGTCACAGGGACTGGCTTACACCATCGGCCTGTAGGCTTCGAAATAGGAGGCGGCAGAACTCTCAGGTCAGGCGATGGAACGCGCCACTAGGGTAGGGGGTTGGAGAGACCAGGAGCATTCGTGTTGAGCATGTATGGTACGCATCTCCGGTTGACTACAGCGCACCTTTCAGCTGCGTATTTAGTGTACGTCAACAGCCCGATAATTGCCGGAAACTGAGAGGATGTGAGTCAGGCGTTCCGAAGCGTTTGACCTAGAAACTCAGTCAAGCAGGGCCCTCGCCTTGCAACTCTATCGGTGGTTTTGAATGCTTCCGAAGCGGCAACGCTGAGATAGGATTGCTGCAGACACTTTTTCAAGGATTAGCTCAAGCTATTATTTGTCTCACTTTTTAGTACCAAGCAGCCTGAGTAGGCCAATAATCACTCTTAAGGCCTCCTTCCGTCGGTCACGTTGACGAAGATCGTAGGATTCGGAATGATACACTCGAAGTTCCTCGCTTGGCAGCCTCCCCAGAATCAAGTCAGTCAAGTAGGCTGAAGATGTAGTTGTCGTGCTAAACTGCAACACAGTTCTATCTATACGTAAAACCAAAGACCTATGGCTTGGATCTTGGCTATTCTGTTCATAGGCAAGAAAGCCCTGTAAAAGCATTTGCGAAATATCCTGGGCCATGTTCCAACTGTTGTCCGCCACAACCTTTCGTTCAAATCAGTTTCTACGGACAGGCAAGGCGATATCATGGGACCTTACAGAGAACGTGGCCGGAGACGATATATCCACCAGGGCACCTTCACATCTGAGCGAACCTTGTATCCCATAAGGACGGATTTCAAATGGAATTCTTGGGCGTAAAACAAGCTGCCTGTGTTGTGTTAGTCCGTTCGGGCACCAACCGAACAAGTCATACTGAGAAATGTTCAACGGCATCCACGTGGGAAATTATGCTCTCCAAGAGGCATGTTAAGGCTTGTCGAGAAGCCTCTGAGCCGTCTTTGGCCTGTGCTGCTTGCTGAAGTCGCACAAAAACTAGATGGAACGGACTTCGTCGGTAAAGGGAACGCTTGGGGCCGAAATCCGCTAGATCTTGCTCGGATGGCCCTGTAAGCTCGGTAGCAAGGTAGTCGAATTCTAATGGAGGTGTTACTGTGAATCGGGCAACAAGGAACACAAATAGGATCAATCAACCTTCATCTCCATCGGCAGGCAAGTACTCCATGCCAAGAATGCAATCAGCGGGAATTTCGTAACTTTGAGATAAATTGAGCGCTCGAAAACTGCGCCGAGGTCCATTTCCGTGGGGATATAAGGAGGGTTTTCAGGGACTCCATGGCTGCGCTACAGACTGTCCGAGCAAGGAAGCGCAAAGAGCAGAGAGTGGATTGAGTAGAAGAGTGTTTGTTGCAAAGGAGGACGTGTGGCTGAGCACTGACCGCCTGGGAAAGTGGTGGGGATCAAAAATAATGACCGACGCAGGGATCGAACCTGCAATCTCTTGATTCGTAGTCAAGCGCCTTGCCATTGGGCCAGCCGGCCAGCTGTTGTACAAAGCTACTGGTATTTGACAATATAAGCAAAAGAGTGAGCGCTAGCTCTTGCTGACCAGTATTCATCAGCTGTTTCGTCTCTTGTCCAGGTCAAACCCTTCAAACGCTTGAAATGGAACGGGATGTTTGCTATGAGTATATCAACTCGATTTGAAGACGAATTTATGCGGTTTAAATCACTTTTCATGTTGTTGAGTTCCTTTGTTGTTGTTTCCACATCTGGGATATATATTCCTGATACCATCCACTGCCAGGGTAACATTCCACATGTAGTAACACTACAGTGTAATTGATTCACACCAAATCTAGTTAGAGGTTGTGATCGATCGAAAGGTCAACGATTTCATTATTATTTCGTCATGGCTCTACTATTCAAATCATACCTCCATATCGATAACTTTTACATGCCAATACTCCGCCTCCCAGTACAAAACCGAACCCCGCAAGTCTCGATAGACATGATATCCAACAGTATGTTTTCCAGAATGTATCGACTCGAATTGGTAATCCCAACAGACTATGCCAGCCTGAGTCTCTACCAGGTCCCCTTGTCATGAGGATAGTCATATCGACTATCACCCTTTTTCGTGTTCCAATCCATGTACTCGACCAATTTGTTATCCACGATCTGGCGCAGATCAAGATTCTTTCCATGGGCCTGATCTTGATCGATGGTAAGTGCATTGATCGTTAGATACCCAGTCACATCCTCCTGGAATATCTCAGGATCCATTCGCCAGACTGTGACCGTCTTCGTCGATTCTTCTATACCCGGCAGATCGGGCTTGCCATCACGAGTGGGAATGGCCGCCGAAATGCTTTCGACATCGATCTGGTCCTGCTTCCAGTGAGGTACGGTCGCGAAACATCGCACGCCGCACGTCGGACAAAAGAACCAATTTATATGACCATTGGGGCATTTATAATTAGCCAGCGTATCGTGATCCAGCGGGGAGAGTAAAAAGAATTGGTTGGGCGCGTCCGGAAGTCGCAGGTGGAACATTCCCATTTTGTGACACGTCGTGCAACTGCACTTGTAGAATCGGAGGTGGGCACCTTTGGCCCCATCGGGGACAACTGCTGGTGGCATCGGAATGAAGGTTATGTATCTGATAAACCCGCAGTGGCAGGAGCCATGATAGGGGAGGCTGGAGTGTTGTTCGGCGGAGGTCGTCATTTTGGAGCAGGGTATTGCAGCAGCTGTCGTTCGAGTCAAGACTTGCGACTGATGGTTTTCCAAAACTGCGACAATAAATAGAAGAATTCACGGTAAGCGCTAACTCAATTCGTGAGTCATTTGTCGTATGTTTATTATTGCCTTCTCTCCGCAGGACTGACGTGGATCCATACTTATGCGGGCTGCTGCAGCGATCGTCAGTTTTGGACATCAGATTGGCGCTCGGAGGCTGATGCTTTCTGCCCTGGAAAAGAATTGGCTCCACTTTACGGTTACATCGGCCATGGGGGCTGAAACTAGCTCTTTGTTCTGTCCAAAAGACACTTTGCTTTAATACGTCAACTGTGGTCAAGGGCCTATATACGGAATGAGCGTGCACGGACGCTCTACTCGAACATCCGATCCAGCAAAGCCACTGGTTTTCCTCTTCTCCGAGCATACTCCATTTCTTCATATTCATCAATCTCTCGTTTGATACCCCCTAACTGGAGGTCCGCCTTGCCGATCCCCACGTACCGCGTACGCCGGAATATCTTCCAGAACACGAAAGTAAGGGCATAGAATCCGATCATAACATAATTGAGAAAGAACGATTCTAGGTCCCAACCACCGGAAAGAAAGACGTTATAACCCAAGACTAGGACCATCACTCCCGTCCCGCCCAGAGCGTACCACGCCGTGTACGGTTGGAAGCGACCCCGATAAGGGAGGGTTTCGCGTGATACTCCCTGATGGCGCAGTGACGCATGGAAATGTAGGTAGGTGATGCATGTTCCGAAGTAGTTGAGGAGATAGCAGCCTGCAATGCAACTGACTAGCCAGTCGAGTACAGTGGCCGAGCTGTTGCTGACCTGGAGGAAGCCCAGGAGGGAGAATGCCATGGCGATGGCCACTGCGTTGTATGGCAATCCGGCTCGGTTCGTTTTGGAGACCCATTTTGGCGCCTTTTTCTCTAAGGACATGCCGTATAGGGTCCGCGACGCGGAAAATACGACGTTGTTTCCTGCGGACAGGACCGAGGTCATGATCAGCACATTAACAATGTCCGGGAGGACCTTGATTCCAAAATGGTTCATAGAGATGACATAGGGAGACCTGAAATATGGTTAGCGAACTTGGATTCTAGGGTTCAACGTCCTGAATCCTACTGACGCGGCACCGGTGCCACTGCCCTGTTTAGTCCCGTCCAGCATGGCAGCCAACGTGGGGTCGTCGTAAGGAATCACGATTCCTACACAGAGCGCTCCCAGACAGAAGAAAAACATAAGACGCCAACCAAACGATGCGAATGCTTTCCGCATGACTCTTCGGGGTCGCTCAGATTCACCAGCCGCCATGGATATAAATTCCGGCCCGACCATTCTATCCGTCCGATATAGCTATTAGCACGCTCCTTGTAAGACTGTAGATGGGCATGATAAACGATAGGTTGGTGAAGGATCCACTTACGTGAATGCGCCCTGGATCATGCAACTCAGCACCCCAAGAAAGCGGCCAGTGTCGCCGGGCACCAGATGTGAAACGAATGCTCCCTATACGTCGTCGAACAAAGTGTATTGATTAGCTGAGCGCTTGTTATGAGCAACCAAATTGGAAAGTGTGCACGAACTGGGTTGTTCCAGTATCGGAATCCAATGGCATCACGGTGGGGATTGCCGCCCACCATGGTGACGAACGTGTAGAGAATCAAGCCCAGCATCAGGAATATCTTGAAGAACGATAGGTAGAACTCAGCAATGCCGAAGTAACGAACTGTAAGGACGTTTACTACCCTAAACGGAGTCAATCGTATGATCCTGGGCCCAAGCAGCTGGCGAGGTCCTTACCCATAGAGGACCATGACTATGACGACAACCGCTGCAACGGGCACTTTGTCGGTCCAGTAGGTAAGCAAAACATTGATGGCGACAATCTCATAAGGAATGTTTAGCGCTGTATATGGTGTTCGGACACACTCGAGGTGAGTATACTTGGTGACGGGATGTAAGACACGGAAACTAACCCATGGCCAAGAAGAAATTCCAGCTCATCGCGAAGCTTAAGGCATCATCTACCCAATGCCCGGCTAATCGCACGAAGGGTGACGGAATGGGCATGTAGCAAACCATCTCCGCTGGGTGTGCCCCTTAGCATTAGCCCGGTGTCATACTATATCGCCAACACGGATACAGTGATCGTCATTGTTGGAATGGATCTCGAGAACCAGGCCTACCAAAACATTCATTTACGGCCAGAACGATGGTACCGTACGCAATGAATCCGATAAACAAGCCGGCCGGGCCACCTTTGGGCAAGGCCGCGCCCATTTGTACAAAAAGCGCTGCGGCGAATCATTAAATTGCGGCGATTGTGAACAGGTTGAGGACCAACATACATGTACCGATAGCTCCTCCGACCGCAAAGAGCTGAACCTCTCTCCCACGGAGTTTCCTGTGAAGCTTCTGGGACCCTGGAGAGAGCACCTCGGTCTCACCCACACCATTCTGATCATCACCACTGAGCGGATCGGATTGTACTTCCTTACGAATGTCGGCAGGTGCAGTCGATGCCATGATGATACTTCCCAGGTAACTGTAGTTGCTCGGAGGAAATCAGCATGGCGAGGTCTGGTCTCCCAATTCATTTTGATCGCAACACACGTGTATTGGCCTCAGTTAGCGTTTCAGAGATCTTCATCTTACGATGGCGCCGAAGTGATCAGCGCTCTAAGAGGGGTAATATGCACCTCACCACGTCACACCGTCGATTATCTGCAGTAATACGATTCTCCTATGCACCACACTAGCCTCTCATGTTGTTAGGATGATAAGTAGTCCCCGCTTAGTGGCGCAGGAGTACAGGGGATCGCCTTGTCACACCCAGCCAAGAATCGCGTAGATACTTTGAGATGCAGTTACCGGGGCCTGTGTGACGCCGACTCAAGCGTGCGAAGGAAATAACTTATGTTAGCCCGTGGATAGTTGAATGCAGTGCGTTGGTGCCTACCAAGGTTGCGGGCGCATTTGATACACAGAGTTGTGAGAATGCTTCCTCGAATATGCGGTATACTCTAACATCTGACGAATAGAGTGTCTAAAAAGGGGTAATGGAGTATTTACTAGGGTCATATTGTAATCTTAGGTCACGTAATGGAGGATCGATCCAGAAGCACCGAGGTCGGCGAAGATTCAACTTCACTCATGTACTCATTAACTTAATTCTCATAGACCATTACTGCGCTTTTGTACAAAGAAAGTATGCAATGCCAGACATGCCCCACCCTTCTCCTTCTCGATCTTTCCCTAGAACCTCTGGGTTTTGTTTCATCGATGGAAAATCATCTGGTCTTTTTCTCTTCTACTGCATCTCCGCTGTCACTGCCGCCAGAACCATCAACCAACACAGCGTCCGCATCCGAGTCGTACTGTGCCCGAACGCGCTCGCGGCCTCGCTCCTTCATCGAGTCGCGAATTCTCCGATTGACTTCTCCGAGATCATCCTTCGATCCGATCGTTAGTGGTTTGAGCAGGGTGTCCTGGAGGAAGCCGGCACTTCGGGATCGGCTGCGGCTGCCTCGGGTTTTACTGGTGTTTCGGCTCTCGGGCTCACTGGGCGGCATGCTCTTCAGCCGAGATTGGTACGTGTCATCATGAGGATAGCCATGGGGAACGAGTTTCTCATGTTCAAAGTCCGGGAAGATCTCCGGTGCAAAGGCATCGATTGTGTCGACCACCTTGGTGGACAAAGCTTGGCGCTCCTCCCGCAGCTTGGCCAAAGAGTTTGCCGAGATGGGGTTCAGGGCAACGAGAAGGGGCGGGAGAGATTTGAGCACGTCCATGCCAATCTCGCCGATTCGCAAACCAGCGAAGGAGACGGAAATCATCAGACCGAAGAAAAACATAGAAAAGAGCCACAAGGGAATGCTATCGGGAATGTAGGTTCTGGGGTTCGTCCACCAGGGTGAGACAGCGCAGTAATGCCCACCGTTGCGACAGTAATGTAGCCATGTCGTCACAACCACCGTATACCAGGTATACAAGGCAGGCGCCAGGCCCATTGCGACGAGAATCTTCCAGGTCCCGACCACATCACGGCCTTCGAGCTTGACCACGGAACCAGCAAGAGCTTTGCGCTGCTTTTTCACCGAAATAACCTTGGTAGTCACAAAGACCGGCCAAAAGAGAGCGACAGACGGTAGCGTTCCTGCGGCTAGAGTGAGGAGCTCACCCACGCGATACAACAGCGTGCCCAAGACCATCCACCACGGTCGGTGCTTGACGTCGCCCCATTCGACCTGGTGGTCCCGAATACCCAAGGCTCGAAGACGTCGATTGTAGTCCGATATAGCCTTCTTAAGTTGGAGGACCTTCGGCTCGTCCTTGAACTGAGTGTAACCCTTGAGCAGCCGTCGGTTGACTTCAATCACAATCGGCAAGGGCAGCTTCATCCGGAGAGGTCGGTAGAGTCGTCTCGTGGCTTGGACAAGCATGAGCGTCTCGTGGTCGGGCGCTTGTTGAGTCACTGCAGTCAGTGCTTCGTTAATCGTTTCCAGCAATGATCCCACCGCGTTCCGCTTCGAAGTCCCACCGGCCTTGAACGCTTCGACTTGGTCCGGATGTACGTGAACGGGGTTGCCAAACTCCACGACAGCGCGAGAACGGAACTTGTTCGGGTGAAAGTAATTCATGCCACAGGGAATGATAGACAGGCCGCAGTTGGGATCTTGAGCCAGAGCGCCCAATGCGATAATGGCGACACCGGCCTTCAAGGGAAGCAAGCTGGGACGATCATGGCTGCCGCCTTCCGGAAAGATTCCGATACAGCCGCCTGCAATGAGTTCACTATAAACGGCGTCGAACATTTGGCGCTGGTCGATATGCGGGGCGACTTTAAAAGTGGTGCCATTGCGCAGCGCGTCGTACAGAGGGTGATCTTCCTTGAATTGCTTGAATGGCTTTCGCAGTCTTAATTCTTCCGGTCCGAGAATCTGCGCAATTGTTTGCTGCTCCGGGCTGGTCTTTCCCACCCGCGGGAGAATAATCGTGCCGCCTTCCATGAAGAGCTTGTTCGTAAAATCGGTTCCTTCCCCACGAACCAGGGTCGGGTCGTTATCGGGATCCGGCAAATAGATCTTACCCGGGGCCGATTTGACATTATCCTGGGCTCGCACAACCGGAAGGGCTCCCATGCACCCAGCCATTGTGCCGATATATGGCTCCCTCATGGACTTCTCGGCAATGAGGAACGAGCTTCGACGGTTGGCGGCGTGCTTCAAAATGCGCATTAACAGGATAGAGTCAACAAATTGGTTCGCATGTGGAGCAGCCACGATGATCACCGGCCCGCGTCGCGGGATTCGCCAAGCTCCTCGGGAGTAAACCTCCCGGAAGAAAATGTCTAGACATAGGGTGAAGATCCAGATGCCCAGGTCATAGAGCCATGGGATCATGTATCTGCGCGCCATGATCGCGATTACGTTTGGGCCCGCCCGCTGGAATGGCAAGCGATCGGTGGCCTAAACAGTTGTGGAAGGCAACCTAACTCTTGACGGTAACCATATACCGGCAGAGTCCGAGTAGCCAATCGCCACAGAGAGGTTCTGTATGCGAGGGGATGTACGGATGGACGAGTGACGCGGCGGGTGTTTGGTGGGAAATGATAAGAATCCCTCTTTCGGGGAGTCGCGCAACCGAAATTCTCCGCAAAAGCTTAGCGGCTTTTTTCCATCGCTGACTCAGCCGCGTGAGCTCATCATGCAAACCAGACAAACACTCTGTCGATCTCCATCGAACTTGAACTCTCAGAACTTCCAAAGTCTGGCAGCAAGTGCTATCAATCTTAGTCACGTCGAGAGGTTATCTGACTGCAACGAGCCCTGGAGAGACTGGTGAATCCTTGGTCCTCGCTGGCCGCGTTGTGTCTTGTCATCAGCATAAACCATGGAGTCTCATTCAGAGTCGTGGTTGATTGGAAAAGATCTCATCGTCATCTTGAACTGGTGCCTCTCGAAGGTTGTTGATTTCATCCTTCTTCTTAGAACTGTGTAGCGTGGTTACTCGGTGTCTTGCAGGGCTACGTAGTCTGGATTTTCGTCCTACACTGTTCTGTTAATAACATGGGGATCCCAGCATGGAAGGAGAGTTCGCAATGACGTGAGACCACCGAGCAAATAATACTCAGATAGAGGCGTATATCAGTGTTAATTACAAAGCCCTCATTGTGGTGCTGAAAAGCAAGCCAACAGATCTATGACTGCCCCGTTCTCTGGGGTTAGACATGACACGTACGTCAGGCCCCCCAGGAACACGAGCTGCCGGCATATACCTAAATTTTGATCGTCTAACTGATGTGGATCTGTGGTACGTACCAAACGCAGAAGTCGATCTGATCTGCCAATGACGTAGGAAAAAGCCACCATAATGCCACTGTCCCACTGTAACCTATGCTCCCTGCTCGAAGTATTATGTGATACCATATCAGGCTGCACAAGCTTGCGGACTAATGTAACCTTGGCACTACAGCTTGAGATAAATCATAAAAGCAAAAAAGTTCAACAGTATCGGTTTCTTGTAGACATTGTAATACGCGCAGATCCCGATCGAATGTTGATGGGAGCCATGTTTAATGAGACATCCAAGTTGGAGGACAATTGTGCATGACAATTTGATTAACACGATCCAACAGTGTACGGTTAGCGTAAATGTACCTCGGGTATCCTATATAGTGGGCTCCTACTCTACCCCTTACATGATCTACACGTCCAAGCGTTACCTTATTATGATTTCATTGGTGAACACTTATTCTTGACGTAGCTTGCGGTTCTACTTTGGAACCTTGAACTTGTGTCTCCATGATACCTTAA
The DNA here is from genome assembly GCF_001204775.2 of Aspergillus nomiae NRRL 13137. Lineage (NCBI taxonomy): Eukaryota > Fungi > Ascomycota > Eurotiomycetes > Eurotiales > Aspergillaceae > Aspergillus > Aspergillus nomiae. The sequence goes on along the minus strand of NW_015378144.1, from coordinate 64,584 downwards.
TTAGATATTAGGTGATTCTAAATCAGAGGGAGGGTGCTAGACATTTGAATGACGACGGAATCTTGAGCCGCGCTCGAATCACATATGCTGGAATCGAGGTATAACTTTATGCAGTGCGACCAATTATACAGCCTCTGTACACGTAACATGACGTTCAACAAGTATGGATAGAAACTTCATGAAAGACGCCACTGTTTCTGTGACTTGTCTAAACCAGAATGTGGTGCCAAAGATAGCGCATTTCGGGCCGTCTAAGCATCGGTAGCCTCTCGTATCTGCTGGCAGGATTCAATCCCAAGTGTCAGCTTTTAGTATGCCGCTGAGTCTCCGCAGTTACATCCAGGCCCATGCCGAGTCGCAGAATGCTAGGAACATGTCTGAGACATGTTCCACCCGAGTCCACCGAACAAGCAAAGATGTGTGATGATTGGATGCCGCTGATGTGGACTGGAATAGACGACAAGAGACTCATGTGTCAGACTTAGACAACGTTTTTGGGATTCGAAGAGGTATGCCTCAACCTCAGCAAAGGTGCAGCAGAGCACATCAACGACTATAAATACATTGGTTGGGCCCGCCCATCGAAATATAGTAGCCCGACTCTCTACCATCAATCTTTTCTCAATTCAGTACGATAACAGATCATCCTGCACGATGCAACTTCTCTCAGCCTTTATCACTGCTCTCGCCCTGAGCACCGGGGTCCTTGCCCAAGGCTGGCATGGATGTGCTCCGGGCTACGGTGTGAGTTACCCTTCTACAGCTTTTATTTGATACGCGACAACTACTGACCTTGTGATTCAGTGTCATAGCAACGAGGAATGCCGTCAGCAGCCAGACTGCCAGCAGCTGGCGAACGGTGTAAGTAGTAATAAGAACTATGTATCGAGACATGGAAGGCATGAACTGACCAATTGTATTTATAAGAAACTTGACAAGATTTATTGCGGTCAAGCAAACCATCCTATCGCTTGTTGGGCGGTAAGAATCTGCTTTCAGTACAGATACTTAACTCACGAGGCTGACATGTTGACCGATCGATAGTATACGAGCTAATGGCGAGGGTTGCAATTCGGACACATTCATGTTCAGTGATCAGGACATGGAGCAATGCGAACATCTGGGTGGCTGATGTTTCGAAGAAAGGCGAAGAAAAGGAATCGATGTATCTTATGCTTTGTGGTTGTCTGGCCTCTTCACTGTGACTTTTTGGTTTCAACGACAAGATGAATTTTTCATGGGTAGTTGCGATGTCATATGCGTAGCCTGTCAAAATATGATACTTCGCTACAGGAACGTACATTGGCTTGACCGCACAGCAAGTCTGGCTTCTGTACTCACAGGATGAAGTAGAGATACTGGATCACGTAGATGCATGTGTGGCAGGGACCCAGTGTACTCGGAGAGACTTTGAACACTTTCACCGTATCTCGAGGATATCACTTCTATTCACACACTAATGTTTAGATGATGTGTGTGGAGTAAATGCACAGAGAAGACTAGCTATATGGTGTACCCTTTTGTTCGTGCATGTACGGGTACATCGTGTCTTTTAATTTATAGAAAGTAAGTTGTGGAACCTCAGAATAAGATGCCTGGACTCCAAGGTAACTAAGAGAACCGACCGAATAAGGAGTCTGATATAAGATTCACGAGATGATCTCTTGAATGGTAGGTCAACTACACTGGTATATCGACATATATAACTATAAGATGGGAAATTCTGTGATGAGAACTGAATGCACTAATTTCAAGCACTCTTTAATGAATGGAACGGCCGTTTTCACCTTTTGACGTGCCTACCAGGCCTAGAGATACTTTGTATGTTCGAGTAACATGGGTTATATCAGAACTAGATCCCATATTCATGCCCAGATTATGATGCAAACTCTTATGTGGTACGTGTTGCTGTGTAAGGCCTAACATCCAGGGATCCATCTTCAGGTAGCATTCTGCCGTGAGGTCCGGTTAGACCACGAGAGAAGCCACTACCATGGACATACCAAGAAGAACCATGCTAAGCGTACTGTCCAGCGGCTGGGCAACCTCTCTGTTGGTGACTGTGTGTGAGGCATCAGTACGTGGCTTACACTATACGAGCTGCAACTAGAAGATAGAGCTTGTGGTCAAGAGAGATGAGACGATTGAACATATGCACTATGCCGGATCGAAATACGGTTGATGATAGTTCTTTATTCAATTTTCTTTCGAGTTCCTCAACGCTAGTCCCACGGCTTTCCGGATGTAACAAATGTGACCTATTGTATGTACCACGGGTATAAGGCTTTGAGACATGTCAATGTGATGTCACATTTGCCAATCATTAAAGATAGTAAAAGGCCAACCTCTGTTGAGACTGTATGACCAATCGGATGTCCTGTTGCCTCGTGTGTACAGGACTAGACTTGTCACAGAGGCTTAAGGTCTCCTTTGGATTGAATGTCATCGATATCATATTCCCCCGGTGGAGGTCACTATACTATGTGCTGTAACAGTATGGTTATCAGTGGTCAGAAGCAAGGGAATACAACTAATTGATGTTCCAGAAAATGAAAAACGTAGGCGCGCATTGCTACAAAAGCGTCTATCCCATGTACCTTCTATATCTATGAAATAATCTTTGAGTCTAGTCTACTCTTGTTTCTCTCTGAATCTTTTTATCCCCCAGCGTGACCCCGATATTTTTGACAACTAGCCACGCGGGTAGCAGTGAAATAGCCCACAGCCCGAAGTTGAGATAAACACTCCCGACCGAAGCCATGATCGTCACAGCGTTAAGACCATACTATCATTCATCATTAGAATCTGCGTGTGAAAAAGCAATTAGGGCAGGATAACTCACCGAAACCGCCTGAGCCGCTGACTCCGTGCCCCGAAGTAAGCCGGAGATACGAATAACCTCCTCTTCGTCGTCGCAAGATTGCCAATAAGGAAATACCTGGTCGGTCATCAGCATCGTCCAGTCACACACACTCTCGTATGCACTTACAAGAACATATAGTTCACCTGGAATCCCACAATCCAGAACAAGTACAATGCGAACCCACGGCCAAAACCCGCGTCTGCCCAATCGTACGACGGCTGGGTCTTGTTAAACTCTGTAACAATGATAGTGCCCCAGACCCACCATGCTCCTTGCAATGTGAGAATAGTCACGAAGGCACTCCTGGTTCGAGTTTTGAGTGAAATACTCTTGGTGTCCAAAAACGCGCCCAGCACGTTGCCAAGGATCAGTGCTATAATACCTCCGAGGAATGAGCCCAATGCACGCGCCCGTACCGAGAACCACAGTGATAGGTAGGTGAACATCACGGCTTCGGTAAAGACTGCCTGACTAATGAGTGGGACGATGAGAAGGAAGTTCCGAGTGAAGAATAGCTTTGCTGTCTCTTTGATCTCGTGAAGCGGACTATTTGCTATGCGAAGTCTCACGGGAAGTCCATCCGTGCGCTGCACTTGAGACGGCGAGTTCAGCAGCAGTCCAGCAAATGGGCCAAGCGCCTGTAAGACGATAAACACGATGAGCACTGAGTAAGAGACACTGCCAGCCGTGTCGCGATTGGAGTTGATGCCCAAATTAATCGCACCACCCAGAATCTGACCACCGACGCGAAAGCTCAACCAGAAGCCGAGGAAGCGCCCCTGGTTGTGTGGCTCCGGATAGGAGATCGCAATGGCGGCCTCAGCCATCCAAAAAATGCCGGCAGACAGGCCACAAAGAGCGGCACCAAACAGAACGAACCATTCGGTGCCGAATCGATTGTTGGTGTAGAGACCTGCAGCATAGGGGGCGTACCCCATTGTGCCGACAATGAGTGTCCATTTGATCCCTATGTAGCGGACCACTACACTCCCAAAGAAACATGAAAGCACCATGAGGCAGAATGTCAGTGCATTTGCTGCGTTAACGAGATACTATGGTCATGAAGTCAACACTTCCTGTCCCAGTAGAAGGCCCGTTGGAGATTACCGACCGGCTTTTCCAACCCTCCTCCGCCGACCGAGTTCATGGCTCCCCAGATACCGGGCGCGAGGAAGTTGCACAGTCCCAAGATTATAGCATTGTAGAATGTTGAGCGATACCATTTCACTGCGGCTGTTAGCATTGCATTTGGGGCTTGGAGCGGTCAGCTGACCTGGATGCTTTTGTGTTGAAGGTAGGTTGTTGTTCCCAATCTCTTCATCAGTCGATTGAATATCTGCTTTTTCTTGGGCCATTTTGAGAGCAGCAAAGTAGGTACCATCCGATTTATGGTTTTGGATATTCGACGTTCGAGAACGAAAGACATTCTGAAGCCATGACGAGCATTTATGTACAAGTTACGGCTCCCAAGCTCTCGTCTAGATGACAATCTAAGCTTATCGCGCAAGTACTAGTAGATTAGAAGCCGTAGGCTCCTGTCTAGCCCAATAGCCAAGGCATATTATGAGACTAAAATGACATTTCATTGCGCTAAACGTGTAGGCTTTCCACCATCAAAGCCGTAACGGCTTTGGCGATGTTGCCGTTGGGGTGCTCGATTACGTGCTCGCACGGCATTTTAGCACAGATTGTGTACATTACTTCACAACAGGGATGCCAATGTTCGTACGAATTTCGTATTTTAAACTGAAAATTACCACAGTTGTTTTCATTCAAGGAATGTAGGACATGCCCCAGAAATTTAGTCTATTTCTGTTCTTCATTTTGTGTCCGTCTCCTTGAACCGAGGATATACACCACTTTGAAGATGCAACACTTGACCGTTATAAATCTGAGACAGGATTATGCCTTAAGTTGCGAAAAGATTTATTTGTCAAATTAAAATAGACATACTGCCATTACTCTAGCGAGTCTTGGGAAATGTTCAGTCTCAATCAAAAACACGCATGATCATGCAAATGCAAAACAGAAGACAAATTCATAAACCCCAGAGGTCGAAATCTACTCCTGATCATCCGGATGGAAAACCAATGCCCTGACTTCAATACTCTCCCGTGGCGACTCATTCACAGTATCTGGGTTAACAAACGCCGAGTGAGGAACTCTGCGGGCCCGACCATCCGTCTTGGAGTCAAAGCACTTGATCAAGGTGACCAAATCTGGCGTCTGGCCGTAGCGATAGTACCATTTAATATCAGGGTTGGGCTTAACTGCGTATGTCTCGCCCTCGCGATTCGGGTAGATCAGCTTGATACCGACGAGGTCGCTATCCGGAAGCGTATGAGCATCCCCGACGGTCAAGGGGTCTTTCAGAATCGGCTTGATAGGCCGCCAAACATTGATGATCTGATACCGTCCTTTGAGGAGCTCCGGGGCGTCCTCTGGAAGATGGTAACTGACACGGTTCTTGGCTGCCTCATAGGACTGGTCGATGTGCACACGCTGAACAGGTCCCCGTTGGGGTGTGGACTGAGCCCGCACATCCTTGGGTGCACGGCGAATGGTATGGTCGAAGATGAAGACACGAGAAGCGCCAGTTCTATGGTACTTTAGTTAGTGTCTGAGAATTGGAGAAATTCGGGGTGCACGTACGCGTCTTTCAATAGCTGCTCCGTCTCTGGATAGTATTCGCTTGCAATTTTCTCATCATCGAGGAAGTCTTTCTCACGACTCTCGTGGTAGTAGTACTGAAAACCATTCTTGTCCAGTGTGTAGTCCAGTTCATGGCCACTCACATCGTGAACGGTGACGGCGAGCTCGACGGACGGCCGTTCGTAACTCTCAGGCCGTGTGACGTAGTTTGGGGTGAGATGGGAGCCATCCTCAAGCTCTTTCAGGAAGCGCAGCTTGGTTTGAACATGGTGGGGCTTTTCCGAGGAGGTAGGCACAGAGGTCTTTTGTGTAAGTGGCGATGGTTCGTGGCTGGGCGGGACTTGAACTGCAGCAGAGGCCATGATGGTTCGTGTGGTATGTACCTAAGATTGCACTAAGAAAATTGATGACGTTTGAAACTTGCTCTAGCCGTTATGCTTTGATCTACATTGGGGCTATAAGGTGAAGAGCTACTTTATATACAGGCCCGTTAGTGAAACGTGGAGAGGAATTGGCATTTGTCAGATTCGCACGCCATCATGCAGATGCATGTGGCAGTCGATTCGTGATGATAAATAGAAAATAGGCCTATTGGAGCTTTGACAAGGCAGGGAACGCATGCAAGTATGACCGTTGAAATACCACAAAAGACGCAATAGGGAGACCATTCACAGCAGCTGGCGAATAGAAGGACTAGTATGTATTAATAATGAGGTTAAATCAAGTCACCAGAGCACAACAAATAGGGTTCTAATAGGTCTACGCATTTCTAATCCATAGAATCGCTTGACGTCAGTGCTTACATATCCGAATTCAAGTGATTCTATACGAGCGAACAAGCTTTGTAATGCCCGTCCCATCCTCGAGCACGCCCTTCTCCTCTTCGAGCTGATAATCCCCCCATCGCGGAAGTAAAACTGTCCATATGTACCAATAGAAGACGCCAAATAAAACCCTAGTTCTGTTAGCTTAGTAAAATGCGAGGCCAGTGCTAGGATACTTACACTCCAGCCCCAACAATAGCGTACGTGGCATAGAAGAAATGCACATCTCCTTTCCGATCCGGTGGAGGGAAGAAAGGAGCCGCCAACAAAGCGAGACAGACCACGATACGTAGCCATACTGCCCAATTCCAGGCCTTGAACGGACGGTGCAGGGATGGTTCGCGCCATCGGACAATAAGAAGACCGACCGAGATTGCTAAGGCAAAGATCTGCCCAGGATAGCCCTCGACGTCCAAGATAAAGTTGTAAACATCTCCTTGCGGCGGGAGGGAAATTACAAGAACAGATGGCACGTAGTGTACAAGAAGTCCCCCAAGTGGAGAGTTGAAAGGTCGTGATGAGGACAGAAGATGTGACCATGGTAGAAAGCCCTGACGAGCAATCTCTTGGTTCACACGAGCCTGGTATTAACAATCAGCTTGGGGATATCCAGATAGCAATACGCACAGTCCATACCAGAGCAAATGTCACCACCATCACATTTCCTGCTGCTGAAATGGCAATGGCCAGCGGGAAAAGAACTCGGCCCACATGTGCTCCAAACAACCGCTCAAAGAGTAGGCCCGCAACCAGTTCACCACTGTTCTTAATCTCGTCAAGGGGAACTACAAGAAAGTAGGATATGTTTGCTAGGAAGTAAAGACCACCCGCAGTCAGCAGGCCTGCTGGGCAAACCGTCTTTACCGTCTTGATCGGGTCTTTGACTTCATTGAGGACGTTGTTAACATTGTTCAGTCCCGCATATGAATAAAATATCTTGAAGATTGACGTTGAGATTAAGCTCCAGCTCCAGTTGGAGCCTTCCCACAACGTATCCCATGCGAAAGGGTTGTTAGTGACTGCACGATCGGATTCCCCGAGTGATTCCTCATAGGGGCGCAGAAGAATAACCCAGATTCCAGTCAAAGACATGGCCATTATGAGACCGATCTTGACCCATCCCAAGATGTTCTGAATCCATATTCCAGTTTTGAGAAAGCAGCCATGCATCACGGTGATGAGGGTTAGAAGGCCAACAGCGAGTGCCTTATGTTGATACTCGGTCGGCTCGATGTTGAATGCGAACAGGGTGTATTTCGCAAAAATAATGGAGTTGCTCGCTGTGAAGCCTAGTAGTACTGCATGTACGGCGATGAGAGTTGAAGCGAGAAATTTAGGCCTAGGGTAAGCGTACTCCAAGTATACCTATAGGGAGTTAACATCAACGATCGGTTAAATATGGCCCCTGTAGGCAGTTAAGACGAAAGATAGCAATATGGCTGCAGACTTACCTTATCTCCACCAGAACGAGGCAGCATACATCCAAATTCCATTGATACAGCCATTCCACAGGCCGCTAGGACTGTTCCGACCAGCCATAATAATAACGTCAAGCCGATACTTCCGGCCGACTTGACGATTGACCCTGGGGTCGCAAACACGCCACTCCCGATAACACGCGATATAACAAGTATATATGCGCTAGACCAGTTGAGCGCTTTTCCATGAGATGATGCTTCGGGCAATTTGCTTTGGAATGTTGGTTGTACCGGAGCTTCGAGATTCGGGTCGTGTACCGCGTCATAAGTAGGAGAAGCCGAGTCCAACAAGGGCTCTGTTTCGGTATTGCTCGCCATGGTACCAGGGTATTGACAGCGTCCGTTACTGTTTAATCCAAGTTCAAGCTCTTGGTTCAGTACCAGCTGAGCCTGGCACTTTTCATTCAACTCACCAACTATTCAGGGGATTCTAGTCACCGAGTTTTAAGTAGAGGCTGTCATCAAAGCAAGGGCAAGGCTTCCAGCATGTCAATGGATATCATTCAGAGTCGGCAGGACCGGTACTGATAGGTAATTCACCCCCCAATGATTCCTGGCACGTCATTCTGGTCAGGAGTTATGTGTGCGGTTCCTGGAATGCTGAGTGGTCGATAGTATCGAGACATCAGACACATCACAGCTCTCGGAGGCCGGCGGCATTGGTCAGCATGTGGGATTCAGAGAGGGTGCTGAATAAAAGGCTCGACAGCCAACTTTACAATTGGACTGGACTTGAAGCCTGACGAGGCTGCACTGATGATAAACCTACGACACCCCCAGACATCATCGTACTCCACAAAGGGACCATAAGGACCCTCTACTTTATTTTACCAATTTAGCCCAATATTTCTATATGCACTATGATTTAATAATTAAAGATCCAATGGGGGCGATCATACCCCGTGAAATTTTGTAATTGTCTCGGGGCTTGTATTATTAACGTCCTGGTCGTGATTGTTCCTCATGTTCTGCCCTAAATCACATCATCGGATACTTTTATTGGCTTAATATGATCCCCCAATGCAAGACTATTGCGATGGTACTGTATTATATGCGACGCTTGGCAGCATTGTAACCATGCCCGGAGGTGATTCCGATCCAAGTACATTGATAAAGTACACCGAATGTAGCTAGATATTGATATATAGTCAAATCGGCACCGAAGCTCTACGACTACTACTTGAACAATATCAATTTAGCAAACTGCAAGGGATGGCAGTCGGGATTCTCTGCCAACATTCCTTTTGATAACCATCCATCACGTCATATCAACCCCGCGATTCGCAATGCCCAAATATTAGAAATCCCCCAACGAGACGGACAAAGACCAAGACAAGTTTCAAAAATACGTAGGGCGTGGCTCTAATGTAACTTGGATGGATGGATCCTTTAGGGCTCGCGTGGCGACTCCGGTGCAGGCATCGGCTCCTCTATCTCTGACTCGACGCTGATCGAGTGCGGTGCCGATAACCGGTCTACCTCTATATATGTGACTGCAGGCGGCATATTACACATTCAGCACACCTGGTACATACTCAAAAACGTTCCCTCTATTGAATATGACCGCCGTATCAGCATACACGCCGCTCGTTACGCTGAGCGAGAAACAGCAAACTATTTCATATCAAGAGATTTATCCGGAACAACGTTCGGATCCTACCTTCGCCAATCCAAATGTACAGGAGGCAATCAGACCACAGCTAGGGCGGGCCACTCAGCGTGCCCTGTTATTGAAAGCTGCGCGTGAACAGTACACGCTGGTGACAGATCATGCGATTCCGTCAATATCAAACAAGGACGAGATCCTGGTCAAGGTAGTCCAATCAGTTTTCCACAGCTGGACATGCAGGTACTGATCACTTTTAGATCGTGGCGATTGGTTTGAACCCGATCGACTGGAAGGGCCCGTAAGCATTCCTATCCAATTTACTTCAGACCACAACTGATGACCACGACCTTAGAGCTTTCAATTTCGGCATTCCAAGTCTGCCATGGGTTAATGGGCGCGATTTAGCCGGTGTTGTAGTTAAAGCAGATAAGTCTTCACGAGTACAAGAGGGCGACATAGTTCTTGTCCCGTCCACCGACTATCGCGATATTCGAAAAGCAGCATTTCAGGAATATGCTATCGCGACTCATTTCAACGCCGCGCGCATTCCACCCACCCAAAGTATCCATGCATCCGCCTCCTTAGGCGTTGCCTTCGTGGCATCTGCCCTCGCCTTGGGCGTCTCACTTGGACTGGACTTCTCCCACGCGTCGGCATGCCCGGGACCGGACCTCACAGAGGTGGTTCGCCGATTAGACACTGATACTATCCCGGTGGATATCCGAGAGGAATGTTATTCCGGTCTCTCCAAGATCGAACAAGTCAAACCCGGTGACTGGATCGCAATCTGGGGAGGTGAGTGTCCCATCCCCTTAGGATGGGGCCATTTAGACTAACCCATCCAGCCTCTACTACCACTGGATACATCACGTTACAACTTGCTAAGCTTGCTGGATTGAAGGTAATCTGCGTGGCAGATATTGCCCGTCACGGTGCGAGACTAGTTGATCTAGGGGCTGATGCCCTGGTGGACCGACACGATACCCAGCGTGCCGTCGACATCATTAAAGGATTGACAAAGGGAAAACTTCGATATGCCATTGACATCGTCGGGAAGGACACTGCAACTCTACTACAACAAACACTCGACGACACCATCCACGAGGACGGGTCTCACGCCCATCTTCTGGGCCTGACCGGCCTACCCAAAGACCGAAGCCCCAATATCATTTACCATACAGTCCCGATTAAGTTGTTCCATACGTCACCACAGGTAGGAGAGCGGATGGTCTCCTGGCTAGAGGATTTATTACACTCCGGTGCTCTTCAGCTACCAGAGATTATTCGCACGGAAGGCGGATTGGATAATGTTAATGCATCATTAGAGCTACTTCGACAAGGGACAGCTTCAGGAAAGCGTATCGTCGTTGACCTTGCGGGATAATACATATGGTTCTGGTTGATTACAATGTTAGGAGCTGGGAAGCTGTTCACTAGATGCCATTATGATAAAATGAGATTGAGGAGATCTCAGCGCTTCATGTCTACTTTTCGAGATCTCCTCTAATGGGGTTGACGTATGATTGTTATAGAGTATAAACTACCATTGGCCCGCATATATTGTCCAACTAATTTTCAATGTAAGTAGAATTACATCTATCAATTGCCAAACCGCCAGATAACCAGATCCCGAGAATGTGGGTGTGACATCAAACACCAAATCCACAGGCACCCCGCTTGGAGGTATTATATTTACCCCTCACCGAGCAAGAGCCCCCTGAAGTACCATTGTTGCGACCAGGTATGGGTTGCTCCTTGCGTGATGGTGGACGAATAAGCGGCGGTGAAGACGTGCCTCGGATCGCCGATTGCGACAGTCTCGGCGTGGATGATGGCAGATCGAGACCCCGTTGGAGTACCAGCTTCTCATGTGCATATTACTCCAAATCGGAGACTCTCATTCAATTTTGTAGAGAATTTGTACCACATGAGTATTCATCGATGGGGCACTATCGTTACAATCGGCAATCGTACTGGGGGTGTGTCGGAGCCCTAAGCCAATTAACTTGGGTCGCCTTTTGGGAAACGAGAGGTATCTGAAGGTGAGCTGATTTAACAATGAATTTTTGCAATTAGATTTACACATTATTGTGATCACAGGCTAAATTGCCGACTAGGATCGCTCTCAATGAGTCCTATATATTACCTAGTTCCTGGACATGAGGAGTGTACTGCACACACCTTTCCCATATCGCACCCTACCCGAAAAACAGAAACACTTCACAGATCGCCACCATGGGCTCAATCGATAAGCCCAAGAAACAACTCATTCTAAATGCATTTGCGATGCAATCACCCTCCCACCTGAACCCAGGTCTCCATCGCTACCCGAAAGACCAAGGCGGCGCCTACAAGTCGCTCCAGCACTGGGTGTCTCTGGCGCAAAAGCTGGAGGCCGCAAAGTTCCACGCGATCTTCTTCGCCGATGTGTTGGGAGGTTACGACGTCTACAAGGGCCCAGCTAACCTCGATCCGACCATCCTGCGGGCGCACAGTTTCCCATAAACGACCCACTGTATAGTGTTCCCGCGATGGCGGCCGCGACCGAGTCGATCGGGTTCGGCGTCACGGCATCGACGACATACGATGCACCGTATGCGCTCGCGCGACGCTTCTCAACCGTTGACCATTTGACCAACGGTCGCGTGGGGTGGAATATCGTGACATCGTACTTGGATTCCGCGGCGCGTAATTTTGGCCTGAATACGCAGGTCGAGCACGACGAGCGCTATCGCATTGCAGATGAATACCTCGATGTCACATACAAACTCTGGGAGGGATCCTGGCGGGACGATGCTGTTAATGTCAAGGATGGAGTGGCTGGGTATGCCGATCCCAGAGCTGTACGGCAGATCGACCACCAAGGAAAATACTTCAACGTCCCAGGGCCACATCTGTGTGAGCCAAGTCCACAGCGCACGCCTTTCCTGCTACAGGCCGGGACCTCCACCGCTGGCAAGGCCTTCGCGGCGAAGCACGCCGAAGCTATTTTCTTACACGCTCAAAAGCCGGAGCTAGTGCGACCGTCTGTTGATAATGTTCGACAGCAGGCGGAGGCGCAGGGTCGCGATCCCGCTTCCATCAAGGTTGTGGCGGGTATTCTGGTTATTGTGGCCGAGACTGACGAGGCGGCCCATGCGAAATTCGCTGAGCTGGCTCAGTATGGAGATCAAGAGGGGGCTCTCGCTCTTTTCGGTGGGTGGACAGGGTACGACTTGTCCAAATATGAGGACGGTCAGGACTTCCGGTTCGTGGAGCAGCCTGCGATCCGTAGTATGGTGAACCATTGGGCAAGCACGGTGCCAGGAACGGAAGGGAAGAAATGGGACAAGAAGACAATCTCGGAGTACCTGATTATGGGTGGAAATGGGGCAAAGGTTATTGGAAGTGCGAAGACAGTCGCGGATGAGTTGGAGCGGTGGGTTGAAGTCGGCGATGTGGACGGGTTCAATCTGAGCTACGCCTCGATCCCTGAGACCTTTGACGATATCGTAACGTATTTGATTCCAGAGTTGCAGCGGCGTGGGATCTTCCACACAGAGTATGCCGTCAAGGGAGGCACATTCCGCGAGAATATGTATGGGGAAAAGGGACAGACACGACTGCCCCAGTCTCACCCAGGGGCTAAGTACGTGTGGCACGCAGGAGAGGAGACCCCAAAGTACGCGTTAGAAAAGCAAACATGAATTGATGAAAATAGATTATGAAGGCTAAGTACAGATACGCAATACGACAGCGTGTGGTTCGAATGAGAAGATAGCAACATCAAGTTGTTCTATTTTAGATCAAGATTCAACTGAATTGTGAACGTATAATAGAGTGTCAGATATAGTAAGCCTTCCTGGAGAGGCATGGTACCAAGAGGACCAACATACTTTAATTCTTGTCCACTTCTCAAATATCTCAAATTGAAGCCACATAAAGTAACTTCAGGATCATGAGGCGTATTTCTCGGGTTAGGGAATACCAGCGCACCATGGTGGCAGTCTTCCTCAGGATGATTTTATAGCGTGATTACCTGCCTCGCCGTCATAATAGACCATCAGCGGCTAAACGGTTATTTTCACTGGAGGGTGCTAAGGTATAGATGGAATGAGAAAAGCATCACATGGTAGAAGGTATTTCCATATAGCATGCTGGCATAACCTGGTTCTAAGACAATGTTCAAACATCTAGGGCTAACAATCAAACATCCCACCAACCCTCCATATACGTCTGAAGATCTATTGTATCAGGCCGCCTCACATGTGGCACCAGATCTGCGCCCTCAGATCGTTCTCGCTTGGTCCACCCATTGCCGAAGTACGCAAATCGATTACCGCTAGGGTTGACATATGCATACTCCCAATCCTCCCACCGTGGCTCCCGGCGGATATAGTTTACTGCGGCAGCGCTTCCAGGGAACAGGCCATGGATACGACCACCAGGACGGCCACCATTATACCAAGACCGACAGTTCTTCTGTCCAGGGGTGGAGTCATCGTTGCCTGTCCATACGGTGCGAGGGTAGAACGTATCAGAGTACTCGACAAAGTCATCAGTGGCTTGCTTAGATGGAGCCATCGACTTGATATCCTGGCTACGGATCTTTCGCAAGACCTTGGCAATATAAGTAACCAGGTTCTCCATGCTATTCGGGACGCTTCCGCTATGGCCTGTGGCATGAGGGCCGCCAATCCAAAGAAGATTTGGAAAGCCTGGCGTTGCGATACCAAGATAGTTATAGGGGAATCCCCACAAGCCATCATGTTTCCAGGCTTTCTTTAGATCAATTCCATTTGCAATGATCGGGAACGGAGGCGCATGGTCAACATTGGCTCCGGTAGCGCAAATCACAACATCAACAGGCCTTTCAACGCCATCTGCCGTCACGATGCCTGTCGTTGTGAAGCGTTCGATTGGCGTCTGTATGTAGCTCACGTTATCTTTTGCCAGCGCCTCTAGATAGCCAGGCCCTGGCGTAGCTCGCCGACAGTTTGGTGGAAACTCCGGTAGAATTTTATCTGCTAGCTCCGGTTTCTCAGCGATACGCTGCAGCATTAGTTGCGTCCATGTGTCTCGTTGTGCGCGATTCTCCGGTGAGTCTTTGAAGATTGCACCAAAGCGTGAGAAGTATCCTTCTTCCACACTCTTGCGATATTTGATATATGTGTCTGGGTCTTTGAACGATTCAAGCTGTTCGGGAGAGAACAAGTTTGGCTCGAGTCGGCGCACACCAGTCGTGCCAAAGGAGTCTGCTACCCAGGTGCGGTTACGCGCATAGTGATCGACATGCTGTGCAATCGGCTGGATCGAAGGCAGAACTTGGAGGCCAGACGCCCCATTGCCAATAAGAGCAATTCGCTTTCCTTCCAAGTCGGCCTCATGATCCCAAAGCGAGGAATGGAAAATAGTACCCGTGTATTGATCAATGTCGGGATAGTTGGGTAGTTGCCAATCGTTGAAGTGGCCGATCGCATTAATCAGGACGTCAAGATGTTCGACATAGACCTTGTTCTAGTCAGTATCATTCCTTTTGTGAAGGTTCTGTAGAGTCGCACCCTTCCTATGCCGACATCCTGGACGGTGACACGCCATTTTCCTGTTTCAGGGATCCATACGGCTTCTTCCACCTTGTGTTGCAGCCGTGTATATTTGTAGACCTGGTACTTGCGGGCAAGCCCTTGCCAGTAATCCCGAATTTCGTGTCCTTGTGCGAACTCCTCCGTCCACTGCGTGTTCGGCGCAAATCCGGATTGGTATACATGCGCTGGAACATCGCACCGGACACCAGGATATGTGTTTTCGTACCATGTACCTCCCTAATACCAGTCAATGATTTCTCCCATATTGCCATGCAAGGGTTTTCTCAGGGATACCTACCACATCCGCATTCTTATCGAAAATCCGGAGGTCAAGACCTGGTACCTTAGCGGGCAAGAGAATCCCAGCAGTGATACCAGCTATGCCAGCACCGATGACACCAACTTTAATATTTCGAACTTCATCGATCGGATGTTCCTCTATTTCGAAAGCAGGCTTTCCTTGGGGAGAAACCTCCTCTGTTCTCTCTATGACAGTGGACGTGGCGGGTCCTTTGATATCTGTCGAAACACCGACCGGCGCATGACTTTGTGCATGGCCATTTAGTATTGGGATAGTCCTATCCGGCACGACGGGCACTTCAACAGCAGCCATTCTGGTATGAGATTCTCTACAGGCTGATTAGCAGGGAAGGTGTCTCCAACTACGCGTTTAAATATCGTAGCCGAGGTGATGTTGCGCAAGTTGGAGCTTAATTGCGCTCATCATCGCGGGGCGCGAATCCTGGGATAACCCCTCAATAAGAGCACCAATTATAGACTACATGCACGCCATCGGCAGCCATTCCGCGATAGGATTGTTGGTGTTGCATTTTGGCAGGCATTCCGGGTAGCCGCGTCACATCATCGCGGGAGTCAATGGTGTCAGACTCCTTCCAAGAAACAACCCGTGGATCCCCGTAATTTTCAAAAGGCCACTGTATTTTCATCGGTGTCATAATTGAGAATCGCTAATAGAAGAACTACTATTTGTAATTGTATTTCTCCCGCAACTATTGGGATTTGGGGTTGACTCCAACAGTCCAGACTCTATATCAATTCTGTTTCAGGTCACCTTTGACGCGATAATATGACCACGCTTAATTCATGACAGCTACCCCCTGCAAACTCTTTACTGAACTCATACTACTAAGGCTATAATGGCAAAGGCCTTGACCAATTATGCTATCAACTATTCCTGGAATCCTCCATAAGCTAATGGTTGTCTGCGTCAAACTCTTTCCATATCCCATCGATCGCCTCATGCCTCTTCAACGCCCAGTCAAAGGTGGGATGCCACTCATTCTTACGATAGGCCTCGTAGAGACGGGAAATATTCTGCGCAAAAACAGGTAGCTCGTCCCACTCATCGGTCTCTGGTAGTAGTTCCTCTATATCCTTTGTGTCGTTTCTCGCAATCTCCAGTTTGATTCCCGGGCCGCCGACATTCAAAGACACATGCGGGGAGGCCAACCGCAGCCAGCCCTTTTCGCCTTGAATACGCCAGTCCAGTCGGGGTTGACCTGGGAACTCCTTCCCGGCATGGTATTTGATAGCCACCGCGGCATTGGAAGGCTCAACGGTGCCAAAAACGAGAACCTGATCCGGGACAGTATTGCGAGCACCATTTTCGACGATCTTACCGGCGTCTCCAACGCTGTAGTCCTTAATATCGATCGTGGGTCGGCTGATTGACGAAAAACTCTTGAGAGTTTTGAATTCCCCGAGGACTGTAAAACATATTAGTGTCAAACCGAAGTATGTTTTTGAGGCTACTCACCGGCAGCAATGAACTCCAAGCTGTGACCAACATGAATAGTGATTGGATTTCCCCCAACTTCACGATCGAGGAAGTACCGTACGTTCTTGCTCTCTGCGTCGACGTTATTGCCGAACGATCCGGTGATCGTACTAGAGAGTACACGTCCGATCTGGCCACTCTCGATAACAGATCGCATCTTGCGAATGATCGGTGAAAAGGCGCCCTGTATGCCGACGATGGTGCGCGCGTTGTGCTTGGCCGCTAGAGTAGCCATCTCTTGGGCCACTTCGAGATTACGGTCTAGTGGCCATTCAACGTAAACTGCCTTGCCGGCGATAAGACTAGGGCGCACAGTCAGAAAGTGTCGGTCAACACGAACACTGCAGACTACGAGGTCGACGTTGGGGTCGTTTGCGAGATCTGATCTTCTCATAAGCATTTTCCCACTTTACGTGATTTTCGAGCGAACCTTGCGGATCACCGTAGGCCTTAGTTTTGTCCGGCAGACCATATTTCTGGATTGCTGTTTGTGCAGACTCCACGGAGCTATTTAGCAGCGCAACAATCTCAAAATTGGGGGACTTGGTGAGGAAGGGCAAGTGGGCGCTGGCGGTCCACGAGGTGCCCTCATAGTTCTCTGCCGAAGCACTGTGCAACCCGATTAAACCGACCCGAATAGGAGACATATTTGGTTAATGTCTGGTTAAGTTAACTATGACTGTAGGATGTACTCTGGGTCTTTGGGAGTTTATACTATATATACGACAAAGATGTCGGGAATCTGACACAATAGTGTTATTATAAATCAAACCGGAAGCATAATCCTTCCGCTAAATCGTGAAAGCTCCTTCTGCTTAGAAATCAAGTACACTGAGCTTCATTTAGCCCCTAATAATAGTCCCCAGGCTTTTTTAAGCGAGCGAGGCTTCCCTCTGCCGAATCCAAAGGCTTTGGCGTGTCTGAAGAGAAGACACAAGATGGCCAACAAGAGTATGAAAGTTATTCATCAACCATCTACTCAGATGCACTCCACGATAGTAAATATTCACTTCGGGTTACTCTACATTATATCTATCTATCTTTAACGCTGTACCTTATCGGTTGTCAGCCGTTATATAGAAGTCCTGCCAGCGATGTGCCTGCTCGAAGCGCAACATCCGCTTCATCTTTCTATTAGTGACCGGGGCCTCCCTGGTTTCCATCTCCCTCGTAATCGGTGTATTCGGACACATCTTCTCCAAGAACGCTGTAGTCGACTCGGCGAAATTAGTAATCTCATCATTGACTGCATTGAAAATCTGGAACCCTAGCCCGTCCGTCACCAAGCATCGTTCAAACATAAGTCCAATATCCCTTGCATCTGTATATGCCCAGCCATGTACCTTATACTCCTCCGGCCTCTCCACATATCCTTGGAACTTTTCCTGAAATTCGTCCGGTGCGACCACCGCTCCCAATCGCATCACATAGATGTCATTTTCAAACCGCCGCGCAAAGCTCCGCGCCGTGCGTTCCCCACAGACCTTAGACAAGGCATATACATCCATTGGGTTCGCATCGACATCCTCATCCACAGGAAACGACGGATAATCAACATCCCCCTCGGCGAACGACACGCCATACACGGTTATAGAGCTTGCCAGAACGATCTTCTTCACACCCACCCGACAGGCCGCTTCGATCACGTTGTAGAATGATAGTACATTGCCCCGGTATGTCTCTGTATCAGGGACGATCATGTTGCGCGCGTATCCTGCGAGGTGGATGACGGCGTCGGGGACTTGCTGGTGGGGCTCGCGAAAGGGTTCGGTGAGGCGGAAATGCGAAAGCAGGGCGCCGTGGACTTGGCCATTGTCCGTGAGGTCCACCTTCAAAGTGTGGACTTCTGCATTGAGTGGTGGTGGGAGCGGATTCAAGTCTAGGTTCAGGATGGAGTATCCCTGGGCGAGAAGATGGCCGATGATGTATTGGCCTGCTTTGCCGGAGCCGCCAGTTACGATTATTCGCTTGGACATGGCGTGATATGGGGTGTGACTGTAGAATAGGGAATATCGAATCAGTCTTGAGCGTGCTGGAAGGTTGGTGAAGGTATGGATGTTATCGGAGAGGTCGCGCTGTTCGCTCTGCTGGTGGATATTCGCTTTTCCATTGATTGCGGGGCAGTGCGGGGAAAAGAGCTTAGATGGAGATAAGCCCTACATTTTCATTAAGTTGACGTACATGAATTAAGTATATCCCAGTAATTTGGGTATAGACCTCCGTTTATATGATAAGTTTACGATAGACTTCAGCAAAAACAAGACACCTTAATTTTATGGCAGACTCACTTCACAGGTCATGTACATGCTATATAGATTCAAAATATTTGCCACAGGAAAAGGCCCACAAAGCAAGTCTATGAGGACCAAGAAGGGTACAATGAAAGGGGAAAAGAGAGGGAACAAATCAGTTACTCTTCCACGGGCAAACAGCTGTTAATGCAGAGTATGTATGCTCAGCGCAGCAATTAATCTTTCGATACTCTGAAACATAACAATGACCATTCATCTTAAGCCTAGGATATACTCATTGCCTAACAACATGCTATACAGTGCAATTGGCATACTATATGTTGGGCCCAGTACAACTTGCAAGATATAGTGAACCGGTTCCGCGAGCCTCTTGAGTCTTGTACTAGACAGAAAATTTCGACTCGATGTATTGGCGAAGGAACACTTTTTCATGTATGTGTTTATATATATCCCATTCTGTTCTGTCCAGATACGTGATCTGGCAACACATATACGGTCTCTCTCGTTTAGTTGACATTTAGGTGATGATTAAATCTACGTGTATCAAAGGGACTACTACACTTGATTACATGAGGGCTTGAAAATATATATCAGGTTTAGGGAATCCTTCATGATATGAACTTAAGATGAGAACTTGCGAGCTATATCACTAGTAAAGATAAATACATATTCGATGAAATTTATTCAATTTCCTAAGTCTTTCGGACAGCTTATCCTATTATCAAGTTGTGTTGTTCCGATGAATTTGTTATGGATTGATGAGCGGGTTACTATATTTGGCAGCCAACCAAATGAGGCAATTCCGGCCACACCGTGACTGGGCGGCAGCGTACCACGCTAACCACATCCGGACTAGTGAACTATGTATGAAGATGGAAAACGCATCGAATGAAACAAAGCATCATTTGTACACTTGCTTACTGATCAACCCCTTACTTGGAGATTGACTGATAAAAGCATTCTCGTAGAACCTCAACAAGGGATGCTCGTGGTGCAACGCGATCTGAGATTATTACCTGAGCCTTTCCCTCCCCCAGTCAACTATGCTACCCCTACGCGTGCGTGGCACGCGTCTACTAGGTCGCGTGACCCGTAATTCTCTCTCAAAGACGCAGGTCAGGAACTTCTACTCAAGGAAGGACACGTCCCCAGCTATCAACAAAACATGGAGGTCCTTTGCAATTACCGGCCTGGTTAGTGCGCCAGGCTTTTGGTGGTTGACAGCCACTCACGACGACGATGTGCCTCGTCTGGAAGCTTCACCAGCCGGGCACTTAGTGGCCGAGCCGGGTCCTTCCAAAGACGAAGTGACGCGTATCATATCTAAAGACGCATATTCATTTCCAGTCAAGAGTGTTGCTGGAGTGAATAGATACGACGGCACACAGCTGGCGTCCAATAGCCTGTGCGAGGACCGCTTCACCCATGGTATTTTCCCGTCTCCGTTGAATGATGGCGCTCAGTGGATGGCGTGGGCGGTCTTCGATGGACACGCGGGCTGGCAAACAGCAGAGCTTCTGAAGGATCAACTCTTGCCATTTGTGCGACATAGCTTGGGCCAAGTTAAGTCAGCATCCTCCGAGGAAGGATCCATACCTGACGAGGTGGTTCATCACGCGATCACGAAGGCATTTGTGGACCTGGATGACTCGATTATAAAGACAGCCTTGCAGACTGTCCAAAGTAGCGAGCCGCTACAGGACAAGCTGAAGAAACTGGCTCCTGCCTACGCTGGTTCATGCGCTTTACTCTCTTTGTATGATTCGGTCACCAGTTCATTACACGTGGCGTGTACTGGAGATTCCAGAGCGGTTCTCGGACAGCAATTGCCAGATGGCAAGTGGGAGGCAATTCCATTGTCAGTCGATCAGACTGGCAGCAACGAAGATGAGGTTGCGCGGATTAACCAGGAGCACCCGGGCGAAAAGAACATAGCTAAAGATGGACGGATACTAGGGATGATGGTCTCACGAGCTTTTGGTGATAGTCGGTGGAAGTGGGCTTTGGAGCTGCAGCAGGACCTTAAGGAAAGGTTTGGGGGCCCATCACCGCTAACGCCAGGTATGACGTTCGCACACCACCATACCTAACTGCCGAGCCTGTTGTGACCACGACGAAGATTGACCCGAGTAAACCTTCGTTTGTCATCCTGGCCACGGACGGCATGTGGGATACACTATCCAACCAGCAGGCTGTAGATCTAGTTGGTAAATGGCTGGATGCACAAATCCATGGGCACCCAAACAGCCAACCGAAAGCAGAGTATAAATCTGTCGATTTCGGTGACCTTGGGAACGGGGTGGACTGGGAATTTGAGGAGGGAAGAACGACAATCCAAGATGATAACGTTGCCGTGCACCTAGTGCGCAATTCCCTCGGGGGAAACCACCACGAGCTCATAGCAGGCCGTCTCGCTCTTGGGTCTCCGTTCTCCCGCCGTATACGGGACGATATGACCGTACAAGTGGTTTTCTTTCACTGCCCACGTCTACCACCGAAGTAAGCTATAAGGACATAGTAAAAGAATCTACGATGGTTATTTCATAAACTTTGTGCAATCCTTATCACGTTTCGGTGGGCCCACCAGCTCTGGGTGGCTACTACCACTCCTGGTCGTGGCGTTATCTCGGAATAGCCTCAAATCTTGGGGATCCAAATACGGTGCCTGATGTTATCCTGAATGTGCCGATCGGTCACTATGGTAACTCCTTCGTCCACTGATGATACCTCGAGGTTTGAGATATCCATCAAGGCTTTGAAGCTAATCTTGATTGCCTACCTCTGGTGATTCTGGACAAAGGGTGGGAAACGCCCATTCAGGTCCAGATCAACTTCGGCTTTGGCATGCTGGGTGTTTGCTTTCTTCTCATACCTCATTTGCTAAACCTTAGTGCTAAAGTCATATGAGTTGATCACACTGTGGGCATGCGAATACCAAGGAATGTACTAATGATTGGAGATTTTATCACGGGAGAAACCAATAACGAGGGCCAATTAGTCGCCTAACCAACTGCTTGCAACGGCTAGCTCTCCGTAGGTATGGGTGAAGTTTAACGCTCAGGTCTCTGTATATCTTCCTCGCTCGCTAAAGACAGGCAGCATACAAGAGGACAGCCTACCATAGACACATTGGCGTGGCTCTATAGAAGGCAACTACGCTTTATGATATCATCAGCAGCGAGCTCGTCTTAACTCGATATACAATAGGCGTTCAAACATTGAGCAGTTCTGAATATGGTAAGGAAATCCTTCAATATACATGAGGGGATGAGGCCATGATGTCCAAAAAGTACATACATAACAAGGCTGAAAGGAGAGTAAAGTGACAGACATCAACAACCAGTGAGGAAGACACTACGTTGTGCTGACTGAATCCACGTGTCTTTTCAACAACACAAAAGCCCCTTTGCCCTTCGCAAGATTCCCGGTGACCAAGTCTGCACTGTACTTGGGAATGAACGAACCCTCCTTGACAACACCATTTTTGACCACGTAGAGCTTGGGGTCACCTGCAACTTGTACGATACAATTATGCCACGGTGTCGGTATATGAAGAAGATGCGATGCAGTCACATCGCCTTCGTCACTGTTGATACCACTACTACCGATTGAATCTAGTTGGCCAATAGCGCGTACCGTCGCAGTGTCAAACAGTCTGATCCCGAATTTGGGACCGGAGTTATTGTGGGCATGAATTGACAGGCGTAGACAATCCGGGAATATCAGCTCAATCAAATTGGAATACGCTTGGTTTCGCAAGATCATCTCGAAGGAGACTTTGGCTGCAAGCTTCTTTCGTTGTGAGCGCGACTGCGATTGTGTGAGTGGATGTCGATCTAGGTCCTGGAGCATGAATCGTGAGAACCCACGATACAGAGCTAAGGTGGACTTGTCTCCGGATTCGATTTGTGTACGAAGGCTCTCTTCGGAAGGCTGACAGCCGGCTACCAGAATTCGACGACATAATTCTGCGGTATTGTCGAGGTTTGTGGCGAGGTAATGTTGCAGCTCGGGGAGATCCAGCATTCCGACAGCAATCGGGGAAGTCAAAGGTGAGAACGATGTCAGTTTGAACAGGTCAACAAGAGATTGAAACTGAACTCGCTCCGTTTCTTCGCTCATAGCTAGAGAGATGGCTCGATTGAGTACTTTGAGATGTTCACCATATTCATCTACCGTCTCATCATCAACCCCGACTGCCATGGCCGTTAGTTGTAAGATATCACAGGGGCATGAATCATTGACAACTTACTGCAGTCGCTAAAAACGTGACCATCGCTGATGATTAATATTTTAGCTCCAGGTGGATATATTTGTTCGACCTTATATGCAAATGCGTGCAGTCGGCGCAAGGCGATTTCCTCTCCCCTATCCGGAAGGACACCGATGACCTTCTCAAGATTCGATGACTTGCATGGAAACGCCGGAAGGCACAATTGCAATGTGGAATTATGATACACAAAAAACCGCACTTTATCTGCAAAGTAATTTCGACCCTGAGTTTCCCATTGGTCATTCTGCACACAATACCGGAGCTCTTTGTCGAACAAATTCACGATCCGTTCAACTGTTAGGTCTACTGGAGGCTCGGTTACTGCTGGAAGAGTGGTAGCAGTGACATCGATACGGTCCAAGATCAGTTCCGCAAAGAACTGATCTATGGACACTGAGCCTATCGTCCAACCCGGTGGAGCAGGTTTGAGCATGAAACCGACGATGCTGTCCATGTTCGCTCTTTGTCGTTCGTAGATGTCTACTTCCTGTAATTCCAAGTCGTCATCATTTCCAGGTAGGCAAACCTTAAGGCAATGACCCAAACCTGGCTCTGTAGCCATGACTGTCGATTGAATCGCTGACCAGATACATTGGATCCATTGCGAATGCAGTCCCATGCAGCGAATGAGACCACCGTCAGGAGTTCGTACATATACTCCCAGCGCCCTTCCATGGATTGAAGGCATTGCAGTTGCGCTCTGTATGATGCTCGTTCTCGCCATGTTGACGGCAGAATATGCAGAAGTCTTCTTCATAGATGGGAGGTAAAATGCAAGTAATTCTAGGTATATCGCATACAATAGCAAGCGATTAACTCAGGGCGTTCTTAACGGCGACGGCCAGAAGGGGATGCTTGAATCATGCCAGAGCCAGATCCACCCACTATTGTCTAGCCGGTGCTCGTATTATTACGCAACTTGAAAGGCTGCTAGCGAACAGCACAGTCTGTTATTCCCGTGGCAGGATTTAGAGCGAACATGGATCTGACACCGGACCCTTGAGGGTCCAGATAGTGGGGATAATGGGTCCATGCTATTTCCTTAGCTTCCTGATGCATGATACGAATAGAACTTACACGAGGGTCAGACAGAGCCCACTGTGATTCCACTGGCGCTACACTTGGGCGGAATTCGGCAGCTTCGTCATTTGATAGCCAGTTAGCATGAGGTTGTTATTCATGACTCCCACAAGATGCAAGTCCTTACGAGGTCTACTAGGACCAATGCGGTCACCCGTTCATTCCACTTCAATATTTGGCGCTCTAAAAGACACCAGCACACCGTGTTCTTTGCAATATCCGAATCACTAACTTCCCGCGGAATGGTCATGCACGCTCTCTGTCTCATTATCGTGAAGGCCCTCGGGGTAGGGATCTTGTTTTTGGTAATTTGTATCCTTGCGAGGATCATACCGCCTCGGTACCCCCAAAATATCCCTGCTGTTCCCTTCTGGGTGACTTTGCTTTCCTTGTTTCGCGATATCGATCAAGAGGAAATCTACAGGAGGCATATTCAGAAACCTCTCCAAACCCATGGAGCTATTAAGATATTCTTTGCGGGGCAATGGAATTTGCTTGTACAACGATCAGGTTATCTCAACGAGATTTTTAAAAACGAGGACTTGTATCAGAAAAGTGGGAACCAGAAGAAGATTCCACACAGCGTGCTGGCTGAGTTCTTAGGTCTATTCCCGTCTCTCACCCAATTGCTCTATTGCTGACAGTTGTGCCGAAAGGTGACAACGTGATTTCCTCCCGCGGCACAACATGGCGACTCTATCGAGACATTATCACGCCGGGTCTTCAGGGGCACTTTGACACAGGTCTCGTGGCCGCAAATGCAGAAGAGCTTTGCTGTTCGCTTTTAATGCTGCAGAATACCGTGGGCAACCGGGGTGTGCTTGTTCAGGATCTCCTGCAACAGTTTACCATCGCTAATGTTTCGCAAGTACTCTTGCAAGCAAACCACGTCTGTAGCCTTCTTTGATGAGTCCAGCTTATTCACCACTGACATCAAAGATACAGAAACCTACCAAAGGAAACGAACCATCGCTTCATCAGCTTCAAATAGCTGTAAAGAGGGAGATCTTCAAACCCATCTTCATGAACTTTCCAGTCCTGGACAGATTCGGTAAGCTGATCCCGTGCCGTGTGAGAGCCCGACACATGGTGGAACAATTCTCAGCCGCATTAGAGCTCTCTGTACGGCATGGCCAGGGGTCGCCCCAACCTGCCAATCTAGGGACACGTTTAATTGCTGCGAGAGATAGTGGGGTACTCACGGAGAAGCAATTCCGGGACAACCTGAAAGTGCTTTTTGTCGCCGGACAAGAGAACCCGCAACTGCTCCTGATTTCGATGCTATATCTGCTTGCGAAGCATCCGGTAAGCGCGTCAAATCATCCATAGTGGACGTATCTGATGTGATAGAATGTACAATCCCGACTGAGGCAGGAAGTCGACGCGTGTAATACACAAGACCCCTCGAAGGTTGCTTTCAGCGAGCTTCCCTATTTGACATCCGTCATTTACGAAAGCCTCCGTCTCCTGCCTCCTATCTCACAACTCATCAACCGCAGGACGTCACAAGACCTCGTCTTGGGAAATCAGATCTACATACCCAAGGGCACATACGTCGGCTACAACTGCTACTCTACCAACCGTGACCCTGCAGTCTGGGGACCGACAGCGGACAAATTCCGGCCAGAACGGTGGGGTCAAAGTAGCACAGAGATTTTGCAGTGTTACCGCCAGAGGAGAGCCCGTGCGGAATTCGTTTCTTTCCACGGTGGTAGCCGCGCCTGCTTGGGGGAGAAATTCGCGCTCCTCGAGGCCCGAGTGGCGCTGTTTGTCCTGATCAGCAGACTCTCATGGCTGCTGGACCCTGAATGGCCCGATCGTAAGACGCCGGTAAGTCGTGTTTTTAATTCTTGAGGTTGGCTGCATCCTCGAGGGAAGCAAGAAAGAAACGCAGGCTGACTCGTAGTGTTTCAGGCCGGTCCGTTGTACCCACGAGCTCTCCGTCTAGTTTTCACTGAACGGAAGTAAAGGCGAATTGCCATCTAGGAAACAAGTCAGACGAGTGGGCTTTTTCTTTTCCGGTTTCTTTCGCTCTTCTTTATTTTATTTTATTTTATTTTATTTTTTTTTTAAGGAACAACGCAGTTTGGCTTCTGCAGGATGGTTCGTAGAATAGCTTATGTTACGTACGAGAATCGCCGGAAATCTCCGATGTCCAAAACTAGGCAAAGAAAAACTTCTCTTTTCTTCTCTTTTCTCGCGTATTCTGGCTTGCTCTGACTATAGAAAAACATGAATGGCAACAGAAAGAGCGAAGCGAACAATGGTCTGTGCTACTACATGTTAAAGGAAATGTGCGCAAAAGTTCTCTGGTGCTTACTTTTTAATCTCGCGATGTGGTGCTTGTGTTCCTTCGCCCCAGACTTGGACAATGTATTTTGCCTGCCAAGTGACGCTAAGGAACAAGATGCGCCACGCGATATTTCCAAGTTCTCCGCGGATGCGCTTCTTGGTGCGACTCATGCCCTGTTGAGCCGTCCGATGTGATGCAAATTACTCCACGGAGTTGAGTCAGTCGAGGGAAGCTTTCAACGTTGCCAAGTGGTGGAAAGGTCACTACAGAAACAACAGGGGACGTCCTTTCATTAGGGCTTATCGTCTGCCGCGGGTCCACGCAGATGCACAGGAACGGAGCAGAACATTCTTTCATTCCAATCGTAATACAATGTTACAAAACAATAGACTACTTGTCTCACATAATGTCCATAGGACAAATTCCCTTGATATGCCCTTAGTTGCCTGCTCTAGCCTCGCTCAATGGCACCTTCGCATCTTCGATCCCCTTCGGAATGTCCACCCAGATGTACAGCAAGCCCGCAAGGAAAATAAGTAACACGTTAGGGATCATGGGAAACCGCAGATTATGCGTATGATCTTGGATCACGCCCTGGACAAGGGGATTAATCCATCCAGTGGCAAGATCCAGCGTGATCTCGAGACCAAAGAACTGTGCCTCAGACCCACAGGGGATGAGCGACGCAAAGACCGTCCTGTTATAGGATCGCAGCGCGCTACTGGTGCTCATGAAGAGGACCTGTTCCACCCAGAACTCGGCGGCGTGCTTATACCCGATCGTGACGTGGTTGCTGATCCCAATGCATCCCCACAGAACGCACAGGAAGTTGACGCTCAAGAAGAAATACGCCCAGCTCTTGATCGGGACCCGGACATGTGGATAGAGAAACAAAAAGCTTAAGCTACCCATGCAGGCGAAGATCACGTTGGTAAAGGACCAAACTTGATAGACGCCCGAGCCTCTCGCGATGCCGGTGACCTCAAGGAAGAGCGACTGAGTCAAGCCGAGGAAGTTGGAGTAGCCGGTGTTCCACAGGATCCAGCCAATGCAGAACTTGAATGCTTCAGGATACTGACGTGCAGACCCGATCATGCGTATCCACCCTTTCACGGCCAGGAGCAAAAGATTCTGACCCTTGGGCCGCTGTTGACCCGGCACCGAGGGGAGCATGAATTGACCAATGGTCGCGAAGACAACTGCACGAAACGGTTCAGATACGAATCTATATGTGGAGCGGAGCCATACTTACTCGTAATGCAGCCGGCAATTGTAATGGCGAGGAGGTAACTGAAGTAGCCCACTTGCGCATATGACCCGATCCCGTAAACGAGGATGATACCAATGAGCAAGGAAACAATACCTCCTACATTGCTTGCAACCAATGCCAGAACACTAACAGTGAAACCCTTTTTCCATGTACGCTTTGTGTCCGGATCTGCTGCTGGAGATGCAGAGTGCAAACCACCCACCGAGCGCATGAAAATTGGGATGTACGATGCCTCAATAACGGTATATACGCCTTGTACGGTAGTGAGCAAGCAATACAAGGTCGCGAGCGCATTGAGGTGGCTATAGTCGGCCTTTGTTAGGCCGGCAAATGGCAGCGCCAGCGCGCCAAACAAGAGAATTGAGCACAACATCATAGTTTTTCGATATCCTGGTTTGCAATGAGTGAGTCAGCGAGTGCTTCCCCGTGAGGCCTTGATGAGACATATAGTGGGGATGCCCTTACGCGAGTAATCTGCTACGCCAGCAGTCATGATAGTGACAACGCCTTCCATTGCGCGACCAATTGAGCGTAGATAGAGCCTGGTTTGTTCAGTGGCACTTCCCCAAAGATTACGATGAAAGGCATACACATAGCTGACATAGTCAATTTCTCCTGCGCCGAACTTCACTAAGCATTTGATATGCCCTCGGCGAGCGCAGGGTTTGTCTGATCCCGGCTGATGGCCAACGGTGTTCGCTGCAGACTGGATTGCCGCCGAGACATAATTGAAAGCCATTGAGCTAGTCGGGCCGGTCTTGTTTCAATCATCAGTAAAGGAGGCACTGCAAAGATATCTTGGAATATCCTCACAGAAAAGCACAGAATTAGGTATGCCCATAGTGCCTTCTTGGTACTGAGGGAGGCCACTTGTTGGCTGTTGATGGTGGCTTCGCTGGCGTACTCTTCATCAGAACCAGTATTCTGTTCATGGGCGCGGATATCATCCTTATCCCGGTCTCCTCTCAGAATGGGATCTGTGGAACGCATGGTCATATTAGTGACATGTAAAGTGTGTAATAGCGAGGGTTCACAGTGTCATCTATAGACAGAGTATACAATGCGAGACCAAGATGACCGACCAGACAAATATGAAAGATGTTTGATATAAGTAATGGTCAAGAAAGCCTTAGTCTAATCAGATCAACCGTATGAAAGAAAAGAAAGCCAAAGTCCCAGCCAACTATGAGAGGCATACTGACTAACAAGGTGTATGTGCGCATATGTGCGCAGGATTGAGCACATTTTCATATGTACGATTTATTGTGGAGAATAATAGCCCTTGTTATTATACCCTGCCTTTTCACTATGGACCTCCACTGGTGATACGAGGCTTAGGGTGACTAACTAGTTCAATGAGGATTATTATTACCTATTTTTCTCTCTTTCATTAGTAAGTGAAACTTTCAAGACTTTCTTATACCTAGGACACGAACTGCTTTGTTCGTGCAAGGCGTTCGCGTTGGTTTTTCGAGCATATTTTGGACATGACAAGCCCTGCCACCAGCCCACCGAACGAGCCAGGCTCAGTTGCGAAGGAAGAGAAACTATCAAACTTTGGGACTGCGCCGGAGAAAACACCGGTAAATGCAGTCACACAACCGCCACCCTATACGGCCTTCTCTCGCCCCAAGAGATTGTTCATTCTCGCGCTTGTCACAGTGGCCGGCTTCTTGGGCCCATTGGCAGGGAATATTTACCTTCCTGCCTTGCCTGTTTTAGGAAATGAGTTCCAAGTAAGCGCTGCAGCTATCAATGCTACTGTTTCCGTATTCATGGCGGTATTCGGTTTCGGTGTGAGTCTTTTGACATAATCCCAGGTTGCCAGCGATGATGGTCTAACGTTTACATAGCCCCTCTTTTGGTCGAGCTATGCGGATTGGAAGGGTAGAAGACCGTTGTACTTGATATCTCTAGTGGTATATATCATCGCAAATGTTTTGATGGCTGTCCTTCCGACGAACTTTGGTGCTCTGGTGTTTCTGCGCATCGTCCAAGCATTTGGCTCATCGGCGGTAGTGTCGATGGGTGCCGGTACAGTCGCTGATGTATGCAGTACCCTTTTTCTTTTGTCAAAGGTTTAGTTATACTCACCGTATAGACAGATCACGGAACCCAAGCGACGTGCCCGGGCCATGTCATACTTCATGTTGGGCCCTCAGTGCGGTCCTATTTTGGGTCCGATTCTGGGAGGCGCAATCGTTGGTCAAGCAAGCTGGAGGTGGATTTTCGCATTCTTGGGTATGTGACTCTCTTGCCTTTTTATTCCTGCAGTTCTGATACAAGCCTAGCAATACTGGCGGCTGTGCTTTGGCTCATCATGCTTCTATTCCAGCCGGAGACTCTTCGAGCCCGAGTAGGCAACGGAAAGCCGTACAATGATAAAGGTTGGGTATTATGGCCACCCAGCCCTTTCTCCTGCCTCGCCCCCTCCCCCGAGCGCGGCCCCCTCCCCCGAAGCCTACGCTAAAAGGCTACTGGCGTCTCTTTACTTACCCTCCCATCGGTATTGTCTCTGTCAACACCGCCATTCTCTATTCGTCATATTTCGGGATCGCGGTCCAGCTTCCGACAGCGCTGGAGAATGTTTATCACTGGAACTCAACCCAGGTCGGGGCTGGATATATTGCCATTGGTGTTGCGATGGTTGTGGGCTCCATTGTTGGCGGTCGAGTATCCGACTGGCGTCGAGCTCGCATGGTCAGGGCCCTCGGAGAAGATCAAGTCACTCCGGAGACCAGGCTTCGAGACCAAATTGGAGGCATATTGCTCTGCGTCGCTGGTCTAGCAATGTTTGGCTGGTTTGTTGATAGGGCAATTCATCCGGCAGCAGTGCTGGTGTCAACATTTCTGGGTATGTCTGCCTCCCTTGGCGAGGTTCACGGTCTGTAAAGGGAAAATGAGAGATATCAAGCTAACGGCTAGGATCTGACCGCAGTGGGATTTGGAATGTCTTGGATTTTCGTGACGACTAATGCTTTCCTTACCGAATGTATCCGCCAGCAGGCTGCCCAGGCCTTTGCATTGGGAAACATGCTTCGCAGCCCTGCGGCGGCAGTTACTGCAGCGATCATTCATCCACTGACCGTGAGGATGGGATGGGGCTGGTGTTTCACAGGGCTGTCGATACTAAATTTCATTCTAGTCGGGTCAGCAATGGTCATCCTACGTGTCAAGTCGCCTGAGTGGAGAAGGAGAAGGTCTGCCCAGATGGCAGGGAATTAGGTACGGGCAGTTTATGACCATGAAGTAAATGTATAACTCTCCATAGCAAGTTAAAATAAAAAACAGAATAGCGCGAACACCTTTTATTCCTTCCAAGACTAGTATGCATATTGCAAAAACGAACGAAACGGAGATGTTCTCGTTTTACGAATACCTCTAGCTGTCATCTTCAAGACGTATATGCGCACGTCATCCCGTTTACGGATCACCCCATAGATAAGGCGTGAGCGACACATGCCAACTGATATTGCTTTCTCCGCACTCAATTAACTTCGATCTAAACTTGGCAGGGCGGGCCTTTCAGTTGGAGAAGGATAAAGAGAGTAATTGTGTGATAGCCATGAGGTATTGTGCCTATCCGTTTAAGCCTTGGCAGAGGCCGGTTTTGGCCTTCGGACATGATGCATGAATACCGCCGTATTTCTTCTAGCGACTCAGCTGCTAGCTGCTATCTTCTTGTGAATTCTGCATCCTATTTTCTTTGCTGCTACTTACTGTCCTCGCCGTGCTCTCGCGGCCATGGAGAAAATCACGAATTCAACAGTGTTGTCTGCCGCTGGAGAAAGTAGCTCCGACCTTGGAACCGAGGATGAGAGAAGAAAAGCCCTACTCCAATCTTTCACACCGGAAGAGGACAAGCGAATCCGGAGGAAGATTGACAGGAGGTTCTTGTTTTTGATTGGCATGATGTATATTATCAAAACTGTACGTACCGAGCGTCATTCTCTTATGTCCGCAAAGTTGCTGTTTCAATACTCATGTTAATGCATCTTAGATTGATTATACCAATGCGGCCTCCGTCAAGGTGTTGCAGGTTGGAGAGGACCGCAATGTGTTAAACGAACTTAAGATGACATCGGACGAATACAATTGGGTCCAGTCAATTTATTTCGTTAGTTCACCTTTCACCCTTTTACAAAACCCCAATTTGGCTGTTCTCCGCTCTATCCATAGTTATCAGTAGTGGAGTGTGGACGAATAGTAACATGTCACAGATCAGCTACATTGTCTTCGAAGTCCCGAGCAATCTTTTACTGAAGCGGCTCACGCCGCGCCTATGGCAGTCGCGAATCATGTTAACCTGGGGTATTGTCCTAGCCTGCCATGCGGCAGCAAAGAACAAACAAACTCTTTGGGCGCTGCGCTTTCTCTTAGGGATGTGCGAAGCAGGCATGTTTCCCGGTATAGCGGCGCAGCTATGCGGTTGGTACCGCAGCGATGAGATGGGCAAGCCCATCATGTGGATGTTCGGCTTTCAGAACACGTCTGGAATTGTAGGTTCGCTATTAGCATATGGAATATCATATATGAACGGGTTATGTGGAATGAGCGCATGGCGATG
The DNA here is from genome assembly GCF_001204775.2 of Aspergillus nomiae NRRL 13137. Classification (NCBI taxonomy): domain Eukaryota; kingdom Fungi; phylum Ascomycota; class Eurotiomycetes; order Eurotiales; family Aspergillaceae; genus Aspergillus; species Aspergillus nomiae. The sequence goes on along the minus strand of NW_015378144.1, from coordinate 32,061 downwards.
GTTAGTATCAAACCACACTGCACACGTCTTTAACTAACTAGCCCCAAGGGTTTATTTATTAGAAGGTCTATTCACCATCCTCTTTTCCGGAGTCATCTACTTTGTCCTACCGGACTGGCCTAAGTCTCCCAGGACCAGGAAGTGGCTTTCAGAACGAGAACAGGACTATGTCGAAGCACGACTATCCGAGAACGCACCCAAAACAGCAGACTCCGACTTTTCCAAAGAAGAAGTGATCGCATCGCTCAAGGATCCACGAACCTATGCCTTCATGCTATCCCAGGTTCTCGTCAATTTCTCAGGATACGCCTTAACATGGGAGCTTCCGACGATCACCACCAGCCTTGGATTTGCCGGGCTTCCACGCAATCAGTTGCTAAATATCCCGCCATCTGCGGCGGCAGTTCTGGCGATTATCTTCTCAGGCTGGTTCCTGAAACAGGCATATCTGACTCGCCCTGCATATACCATGTTTTGTATCATGGGGCCGATGCTTGTTTTTTTCATTTTGCTAACGGTCTTGGAATCCCGTGTCGGGATCTATATCTCGTGCGTGCTGGGCAATATGTTTTATTCGGTATATTTCATTCCGTTCTGGGCATGTAAGTTTGCTTCTACACTCCGCGCTAGCTCCCTTTTTCTATAGCCCGACGTACTAACTCTGACACAGGGCGAACATCATCTCTAAAAGGCACTACTGGCGCCGCATTCACGTTAGCTTTCCAGTCATGTGTTGGTCAAGTCGGCGGCGTTATTGGACCGCAACTTTTTCAGTCCAAGTTTGCATACAACGGATATAAAACCCCATTCGGCATATGTGCCGGTGTAATTGGTGCCGCCTGTCTAGCGAACCTATGGACGTGGTGGTTGACAAGGAATGTTGAGTGGGATGTCCGTAGAATCCGTCGGTTAAGAATTAAGGAGGAGAAGCAGGGCCGTATATATGCCGAGGACGATGTAAAGGTCTATCAGGAGCGGCAGTTCTACAAAGGGGTGACAAAGAAGGAATCTGAGACGAATGTGGCTGATGCAGTATAAAGTAGGAGATATCACGATGTGGTACCTTTCAATGAAAAGACTTTCATAGGCACAATGTGGGGATTATACTGCATATCCAAATACGTCCGAGCCTTTGAGGTCCGGCAGATTTAATTCAAGGACATTCACGACCTTGGAAAATCTAGCTATCACTAGAGCGACTTATGCAAGCTAACTGATGATGTGATAGAAGTGGGGAAGAAGCTAATGAATGCCGTGCTGAACTTCCTACTTTGATTGCCGATGTTGAAGACTAGTGCATTAGGGAGTAGTGCTTCGGATGAAGTCCGCAGATGTAGCTGCAGTAGTATGAACGTGCTCTGATCCTCGAAGCACGTCAACCGGAGATCATCCTGCTTCTGTACATACAGTTGATAGGCGCTGTTGGGGTAGAAAATGGGCGGTAAAGTGTAATAGTTTCCTTCAGCCAGGCGTATGCCGCTAGAGAGTGTATGCATACTTCCTAGTTAACAAGTATAAAATCCTAGGTTTGGCCTGTTTCCCATATGTCCGACACCCCCTTGTCCACCGAGCTTCCCTAGAGTAAGGATAAGAATGAGAGACACTAAAGACACTGTCGCTTGTGAGCAAAGCTCCATTAATGGCGACAGGAAAGATAAGACCCTCCACTACGCAAGTCGTGGTCAGGCACTCAGCGAGGAGAACGCTGGTACTGATACTATTTCGGGATTCGATGCCCAGTGGATGAGGGCACGAACATCCCTAACTGCCGAGGAAGAGAAAAAGCTATTGCGTCGGGTCGATTGGCACATTATGCCACTTTGTGCGATAATGTTTCTGTTGAAGAATATAGATTCCGAGAATGTACGAGAGTACTCATTTGTTCAATGACAATACTGACCTACTTTACATAGGTCGCGAATGCGAAGATCATGAACAAGGGCACAGATAGAAATATCTTGACCCAACTTGGTATGACCACTGATCAACATAATCTCGTTACGGTTCTTTATTACGTAGGTATCGATTGGCAGTCTTCGTGACATCGTTGACACCGTTAGATTCCATATATTGTTGCGGAAACCCCGTCAAATCTGTTATTCAAACGATTCCTTCCCTCCAGGTGGCAGTCTCGAATCATGGTAGGCGTTTAATTGGGATTGCTACACGATACGAAACTGACAGCAGCAGATTAGTTGGGGAATTGCCCTCGCCTGCCATACAGCAGTCAAGAATAAGGAGGGACTTTACGCGGTGCGCTTTCTCCTTGGCTTGGTAGGACCCCTGGTTATTTGATTCGGCCCTGTAGATGACTCACATTATCCTTCAGTTCGAAGCTGGATTGTTTCCTGGAGTTATTCTCCAATTATGCTACTGGTATCGGCCTGATGAAATGTCACTAAGATTGCTTTACTTTTGTAAGCGGGAGCCGGCCTGCCGAAGCATTTGCAGTACTAACAGGACAAGATATCCTTGGAAACTTCTCTGGAATTATCAGCGGCGTACTAGCCTACGCGTTTGATACAGTGTCCGGGTCTCATGGATTATCAGGTTGGCAATGGTGCGTTTCGTCGTGTCTGTGAGGTATTCGTTACTCACGCAGAGATGTTCAGGCTCTTCTTAACAGAGGGCATTATCACTGTCGTGTTCGGCATATTATTAATATTCATATTTCCTGATTGTATGTATATCATCCCTTAGCTGGAGACGATAAATAGTGAGACTAACCATGAGGTGACAGTCCCTCCTCAAGCCAAATGGCTTACGGAGAAAGAGAAGGCGTTCATCCAGGCCCGATTGCCACGCAACGCACCTCGAGCCGAAGAGGTCAACTTCAATTTCCGTGAAATCTTCGATTCACTGCGAGACCGCCGGCTGTGGCTTTTTACCCTGATATGGGCCTTCTTTACCGTAGGAACGCACGGTCTACGATTCTACCAACCGACTGTGATCGCAAACCTAGGATTCACGTATGTCCCCTAAGCTTTTATAGGTATGCTAAGCTGAACAAATTAGGGACATTGCAACATCCCAGCTTCTCAACATTCCTACCTCCGTCCTAACGGTCATCTGCATCGGCGTTTTCGGTATTTGGGCCGACAGCTCCCGCCTTCCCCGACCTCTTTACCCTCTATCTTTCCTAGTTGTCATCCTCGCCTGTTATGGTGTCCTCTACAGCTTCCCCAGCAACGGCGCCGTCTATGCCGTGACCGTCATCGCGAATGCATTAGGAAGTGCGTGGTTCCCATTGATGTGGCCGTGGCGCGTACAAACCACGAGCCGCGCGACTGGCTCTGCCTTCTCGATCGGCTTTGTGAATAGTTACGGTCAGATCGGGGGTGCTATCGGACCGCAGATATTCCAGAGCAAGTATGCGCCGCATTATACGGTGCCATTTGCCGTTACGATGGGGTTGATAGCGGCTTGTATTTTGACTACCCTTGTCACTTGGTGGATAACCAGGGACACGGAGAGAGCGACAAGGAGGTTGAAGCTGGCTAGGCTGGAAGCTATGAAGAGAGGAGAGGCAGTTTTGGATGACGTTGTTGACAACGACTTGGCGAAGAATAGAGACGTGGAGAGATCAGGAGTATAATTGTCTGTCCACAAGTTGCCAACTCCAACGGTTATCCGGCGAAGCACTACCCTTCATTACAGCACGTCTCACCTTTGGACAAGACCGGCTTCAAACAGACCCCAATGCAAGGCTTACCTTCGTTGACAGTGCGGCTGCAATTGCCCTCGTTCTCCCCTTGCAGTAGGTATCAATAAATATATATAGGACCTCAGCGTGTCTTGCTTGCAAAGCTATAGAGGGCCCACAAATATCGGAAAATATCCAGTCGTAAGCACAACCTCCATTGAAAAAGAACTAGGCACAGGGAAGTTCGTAGATGTTGAACGAGAAGATCGAAGCCGAGCAGGTTGGCCGATGACGTCATATTCCCCGGATTCTCCATAACAGAGTAAGCGGGACAAGTGTTAATCCGGTCATGAAATCAGGTGCCAAATTGACCGCTTGTTTGTCTTCATTTTCTCATGCCAAATGCACACACTCACACACTCTCTCTTCATGAATTAAACTTCCTCCCCTAGTTTGATGTCCCCTCCATCCCGCAAGAAGTCTTTACGCTTGAGGCTGTACCAATGGCTCTGGCGACTTCGGAATCTCAGCACACCCTTACGGCTCCGAGGCAGCCTGGTCCGACTACGCCGATTCCATGAAAGCCCCCTTCTCGCTCTAATACGCTTATTGATTCCATTTCCAAGCTGGAAATTTCCTGTTCCGGACCTGGTTGCGCCCATTAATATTCTCGGAAATGTGGAATTGGAAGAAAATAAGCTAGAAAACTTGGACGACCTCCGGAGTATCCCACTATGGCGCGCGCGAGACACCCCCATACGGTCCCTCTACCGAATGTATGAGGCAATGGTATCCGGTATGTACGAGGCGCTCGGTCCCGAAACGGAATACTTTTGGTATCAGCGGAACTGGTCGTTGCAGGGTATTCGCGACCCACGGGATACCGATCCGGTGCGATATGCCATTCTAGCGTGTCTGTTGGAAGAACTCGTGGTTGCATTCAACTGGCGGTTGAGTTTAGGTCTACGTCGGGACCGCAACCATATTATGCGAGAAACGGGAAAGGATTCTTTCCCTCCGTATGCGCCCCTCTCAGGTCCAATTTGGACGAGCTCGGTACCGGCACTTTCCCCCGAAGACCTCGATCGGTTTCCACCCGAATATATTTCCGACGACAGCAAGCTCGTGCTAGAGGCAGATGGAGTGAACAAAGTCTTTGGTCGCCGAAATATCGTCACGAATGTCGGCTGGCTTTACACCATCTGAATCAGCCGCCTCCAAACCTACTCCCACATATTAGGACTGGTCATATAGATTCTGTGGGCGACTTACCGTATCAGCTCCCCATGATTTTGCCAGCACTGACTGCTACGGGGACGCCAAGGCAACACCACGTGCCGCCTATGGTCCCATCATGGCCATCGATCTCCGTAGGATCAGAAGAAGACTTCCTCATTGTATTTTGCCTTGTAAGCGGCCGACACGCGTTGCATCGTCTCGCGATCCGGGACCACGTCGAAGCCGTTGATGTTCAATGTGCGATAATATTCCATGTCCAGTTTCCCCCCTTTGTCGTTCTTCAAGAGGTTCAGCATCGCCAGCGCATCAGATAGATCTAGTTCAGCCTTCCGACCCCGGTCCGCTGCGTAAATGCGTCGCAATTTCCGTTCCAACGCCCACTCGACCGGTGCGGAAAGAACGGTAATTTGATTCCCCGACCAAAGTACAATATTCTGTTTCAAGGCCAGGTTCATCAGTAAGTGCCTCGCCTGCTTGGTCACGAAAAGGGCGACATCGTCATTCGCCCAGTTTTGCGGGTATCCCAGCTCGTCCGCGACCTGCACGATGGCCTCCCGAAGCGACTGTTTGATGTCATTGTCATTCGCCCAGTCAGGTTCCAGCAGGTAGTCCAGGTCCTTGGTGGTTTGTCGGTTCTTGAGATGGGCCACGGCGAAAAATCCTCCGGCCGCAATGACTTTAATGGGTGCGAAAGCGACGATGATCGGGATCGCGGCCAACTTGGAATCCAACAATCTAAGACCTGGCATCGGGTTAGGGAACAGACACTTCCATTATATGCGGAGAGGGTGCTGATCTCTTGCCTTTGTAGAAGTCTTCCGCTCCTAGATATTGCTTCCTCTTCTGCATGGTGAGAAGCAATTTCGTTTCGCATATCGGGACGGGGGCTTGGATGCTTAGTTATCGTGACGGCCATAGTAGAGTCTCCGCGGATTGCCACGGTGAAGCATGTTGTGTTGGCGACTGCTGCTGACGCACTGCTGCCCATCTCGTCGACAGTCCATTTCCCGCGGGGCATTACTGATCCACACTATAGGCAGACAAAGGGCTCCACGCTCTCTCGTGTCGCGCTCAGGAGTGGCGCAAAGTATGCCATGTGGGGATAAAACCCAAACTGTGAGGCTTTGGCTGCCAATCCCTCTCAGAGTTGTCGTAGCAGGGAAGACTCCGATTCATCCTTCGCGCGCCGACCAGTCAGTCGCCTCGGCTTTACCTTCCTGCCTATCGGTACGAGCAGGACTCTTGCCTTTCATTGTGGAAGAGGTTTGCGAAGGTGCCGACTTGGCAGTGAAGCTCGAATCCCGTGTGTGCCATTCCCAAGGGCAGTGAATTGGAAGACTCCACGCGTTAGAATGAGATGTGTTGTCCGACGATAGTCTGGTCGTTGGTCAGTACAGATTTGTAGCATCAGGGGGAAAGGCATCCGAGAAGTTTTCCTCCCGGTACCATCCTACGATTGGGCCGTGTAGACATGCATGTAATGTATAGAACCGCATCAGGCAATCCATTAGCAACCCAGCCAGCGAATAGAACGATTGCACGTAACCTCTTGCCAAGCGATTCCCGGCGGGACAAAGACGATCTAGACTCCTGGTGGCTGATTCTTTTCGTCTCACGGCCCTCTCCGAGGTACCTCCTTATGATCTGTCCTTGGGAGAAAGATGTTACTAATCACATCCTGTTAGGCGCGTTCTATGTCCATACAAACAATAGTTTCAAGCAATGTGTTCTTCTCTACTCCGGAAACCTGCCAATTCTGTCTCATACTTTCTTCCTCTGTGTCCCCTATGACCGGTCCAACAGTCGCCAGGAGAGCAGTGGTCGTGGCATCCAGCAACGGTGCCTTGTCTCCCATCGACAGTAGTGGTTCAGTTTCAGGCCCCGTATCTAGTTCATTCTACGCAATTTCTCTCCAGGATCTTCAAGCACATTGCGGCTGTATCATTCCTGGGTATGAAGCGATGGTCAAACCAGTGACTCCATGTCGGCGTGGAGAAAAGCCATTTCCGCGTTAAGACCAGGTCGAAACTTGCGTTTCTGCCAGGCTCGGGGTTTATCAAACATGGATCGCCATGCCATCACTAATGTTGACGAAACTGCCAAATACCAGCCTAGTCTGTGAATAAGAACTACGACCAGGGGATAATCTCGTGCAGGCCTGACCAATACAGCAGCTGTCAGGCACAGAAAGTTTCATCATGGCGTTGTCTCCACTTCAGTGCTAGGATACTAATATTAGTAAACTACGGTTCATGTGCAAAGGATCATTGTTCCTGTCCTTTTCACTCACTGACAAGGGCCGAAGCTGTATGGGACTTCAGCATTAAGAGCCACCAATGTGGTCGTCCACGTAGGGACTAGGAAGCGTAAGAATAGTTTTTTCTGTTTTTGTTTTTATTTATTTTATTATTACTATTGTTTTTATTGATTCCCCTTCAGAATGCTTATTTTATGGGAACAGAAAATTTAACTCCAACCCAAAGCGGATAATGGACCTCGGCACATGGCAGGAGGATTAGGGCTGGAACGAGAAGAGACGATTAATGGTCGATTGAAGAGACCCACGCAGACCCTGAACGGAATGGACAATCGGTCTCGATCTGTTTAGTGGGGGGTTGATCCTCCGTTCCAGGCGTCATGACCTCAAATTGGGCTATATTATTGGATGCTATCGAGCTCAGGGTTTTATGGTTGCATTTCTTGACCTCCGAGCCTAATTCGCAGGGGCCCAGGGGCTTTCCACGGCTCCGGTGCCGACTTCTCGCACTTCCGACCTCCATTCCTCGCGTCCTTCTCCGACTTCCACGATTTAAAACCCGCATGTCGTGCTGAAAAATGCCCGATCCCAAGTCCTCCGATGCTGCCGACAGCGGTAGCGGCAGCCAACGGGGTCGTCCATTTAAGCTGCCGGCCTGGCTGGACCACTTCAATGCGCGCGACTTGAAGGTACTCTTTCGCTGCTGGGCCGCGGCCTGGGTGGCCTCGCTGCTGATATTCATCGGCCCAGCCTTGCACGAGATCGGCATCGCGACCTTCTTCGGGGCTTTATTGCTGTATATTGTCCCTCCAGCAGGAATCCTGTTCGTCTACCTGCTGGCAGCGCTGTCTCTCCTCTTCGGCATGTGCCTCGCGTGGGCCTGGGGACTCCTCACTATGAAAGCCGCCTTAGCGGCCCGACCAGACGCACAAACGAAGGCGATGGTACAGGCATTGCAGCAGCAAGCGGTCGCGATCGGCAATCAAACCGGCACGAGTCCAGCCGCAGAGGCCCAAATCCTCGTGTACAATGGCTTCATGCTCGATGCCCGCGTGACTGTTATCTTCTACGTGATGATCTGTGCTTTTGTCTATTTCATGTCTCGCGTCCGTGTCGCCAATCCGAAGTTTGCCTTGGCGCAGATTTTCGGCATCATCATCGCAGACCTCTTTCTTCTCTTCGGGCCAAGTCTGCCATCATTCAAGGCTTCCTTGCCGGAGATCCTCATTAAACCAGGCGCCATCGGCATTGGCCTGGGGGTTGCCTGCTGTTTGGTCTTCTTTCCGCAATCGACGTCGTTTGTGGCCCTCACACAAATGGAGCAACTCGTCCGCCTAGGAGAAATCCCACTGAAGTGCACCCGGCAAAAGTTTGCAGGTGAAACCCTCGATCTGCAGCAGCTGACGGCCACCAAAGCGAAAACCATCGGAGCAATCAAGGCCATGCAACCGTCGTTGGCCTTCCTGCCCCTTGACTTCTCTCGTGGCCGCTGGAGCTCAGACGATATAAAGACGTTACAGGAGCCCCTGCGACAGGCTATTCTGGCCGCTATGTCATTGATGGACTACCACATTAACCTCCTCAGAGCTGACCGAAAGCTACAAGAGATCAAAGCACACTCTCCACAGGCATCTGACAAAAGCGACGTGCAGGAAAAACGAGCCCACGACGTCGGACAGTATCAGCTACAGGAGAGCGCAGATGTACTACAAGGATTGGACAGTCCCGAGCACGGGGCTTCTCGACACCGCACACTGGATGCATTGAGAAAATCAACCACGGAACTGCTTGAATTGTGCTCGGAAACCAGTGAACTCATTGCACAGTCTCTGCACGCGGCCAATTCTGGCCGATGGTTTCGTCGAGCCGCAGCGCTAAATCACCTGAATGAGCTTATGACGAGAGCGGATCGCGTATTGCAGACGCTGCAGTCAACCCGAGCATCATGTGCAACACAGACCACGGAAGCGCTTCTCGACAGCCATGCTGATTTATTTGATGAAAATGGTCAGTTGAAATCGGCCGAACACTTGGGACCGCATGCCCTCCGCGGATGGTACTTGGAATGGTAATGGAGGAACGTATCCTCGGCGCCGCAGAGACTTTAGAACGACTCCTGGCCCAGGTCCACCGGTTAATGCAAGCGCGCACCAAGGACCGCATCTGGATTCCCTCGGGTCTGCGCTACGCTTTCAGCTGGCTGGTGAACCCACACCAAAAGGCACCCACAGAAGACCTCGCCGCGGCTCCCGCGACCAATCCTGACGATGCTGAAGAGCAAGCCAAAGAGGCGTATCGGCGTCTAAAGATCAGCCGCGGCTCCGGAAGGCCTATCCGGCGAGGCCTGGTGGTGAGAGCGCTGACCGGCTTTTATCACTGGTTCACGAATCCCGGCGGGATGTATGCACTGCGCATGGTGGTTGTCACGATCGCGGTGGCAATACCTGCTTCTATTCCACATAGCGCTGGGTTCTACTACCGGGAGAAAGGTATCTGGGCTCTGATCACCGCGCAGACCACCTTGCTTGTGTACATGGGCGATTTCACCGTATCGCTCGTCGGTCGCACGATTGGCACGGTCGTCGGGGGTGTGATGGGCATGGTCGCCTGGTACATTGGGTCTGGCAATGGACCCGGTAATGCCTACGGCCTGGCTGCAATTACGGCAGTGATGACCGCGATCTTGATGTGGTGGCGTTTGTTCCTGCCTCCAATCCTCACCATGGCGGCCATGATGGGCGGCGCCACATTTATTCTGGTCGTCGGCTTCAGCTACGACGACACTCACACATCGCAGTATGGTCTACCGGGACACGGCTACGAAGCATTTTGGAAGCGACTCGTCACGGTGCTGCTAGGCTTCGTTGCCGCATTCATCGTCCAGATATTTCCCCGTCCGCCCTCCGCAACACGGCATATTTGCAAGACATTGTCCAATACTATCGGCACGCTCTCTGATCACTATGCTCTCTTGCTATCTCATTGGGGTCGGCCAGAAACCAACAGCCCCATAGGCGCAGTAGCTGAGAAGATCGCCCTCGAGATCGGAGAAACTCTCCTGTCCATCCAAGGCTCAATTGGCCTCCTAAAATTTGAAATGACACTCGGTCCGTTCCACCAAGCAGCATTAGCAAACATGCACGTCCTCTGCCAGGACATGAATCAAGCCTTAGGTCGATTGCTCGTCCTATCGACCAGTCTCCCACAGCACTTCCAGGAACGGTTTGCCCAGAACGTCGGCCTTCTCAACGACCATCACATTGGCGATATCATGGCAGTATTAAGTGTGATCGAGCAGGCGCTGAAATCAGGTCTTCCTCTTCCAGAACGCTTGCCAACGCCGTTGATGAAGCGGTGTTTCGAACAATGGAATGCACAGCGCCGTGCTATGGATTTCAATACGACGCTGGTGCGAGATGAGAGTTACCGGCGGTATTGTGTGGCCGTCAGTTCATATTTGAAGTTCTTGTCGACTATTGATGACATGGTGTTGGTATTGAAGGGTACTTTGGGAGAGTCGCATTTGATCGAGCGGCGTCCAGCTGAGGTGCCAGTTTGAATGCTCCCAACCTGTTCTCACCAGCTGCTCTCTTCATCTATATGTTGTGTGATTACATAGTCCCGGCATAGATTCCAACAAGTGGCACTCCGCTGTTCAAATATAGCTTCGGCCACCGTCAATCCGTTCTGTAGAACGTTGTATATAATCAGAAGAGGAGAGATGATCATTATTTTACCGGTCATCGGCCATGAAGACCAGATATAACAGCTATCCTAGCCCGCCAAGCAGAGTCCTCATCAGCTTCATTGAGTCACCGGCACAGGTGGGAACGGCCACATTGCTACCGCCTCTTCCGGTGACATCTCCTCACTCATAGTCTCAATATACATGTTAAATAGATCCCGATTCACCTCATTCGTAGCGTCCCATCTATCATTCGGCACCCATCCGGCATTATCTGTACAGAGCCCAGTCTTCACAGTGTCCCACAGATAAAGCATGTCATTATATTGTTCCTCCTGCTCCGCATGCCTTTCCAACTCCCGTTCAGTGAATCCAAACGGACAAATACCGGGCAATGCGAGGGTGTCCCAACCTCGCGAAAGTCGGATCAAAGCATTCCGCAGCGGAACCAGACTTCCACAGTCAGGAAGCGAACAAGGGGTAAACGGCTCCCAAAGCCTCCGATCAAGGCTCATTCCATTATACGCTGGTTCGTTAGACCCCCGACAAGCCAGCTCATAGTATTTCGACAGCGACGCCAAAGTGTTGTCCCTCTTTGCTTCTTCCTTTTGCTCTGGAGACAGTTCCTCGAAATCATCCGGTAAGCGTGGCACCCGGGCTCCTGGGATATAGTTCTTGGGGGGTTTGAGGAATTCCGGGAACCGCGCTTGGGTGAATAAGGGTGCAGATCGTGTCGACTGCCAGTCTATTATGCCTTGGATGGTGGTTGGGTTATCTGGGGCGACGAAGATGTTGTGGAGGTGGAGGTCTGTGTGCCAGAGGACTGGGGGTGATACATCCAGGACTTCTGGGTTGGACGAGAGGATTGGGAGGATTTTGATGATCTTGTGGAGTAGACTGATGTATTCATAAATGGATTGGACTCTGCCAAAACGGCTGAGGTGTTCTTGTACTTCGCCTTTGGAGTTTGCGGTATGAGCCAGTGCTCGTTGTGCATTTGAAAGTGCGAAGTTCGACAGTGAGGACTCTTGACGTGTCAGAAGCCAGATCATTCATAAGGGCAAGGGAACATACATGGACCTATATATTTATTTTCATCAGGCGTTCCGGATATCCCATCCCAGGCGGTTCGATGGCAGGACGGACCAACGCAAAACAAGCCATCGAGGTCTAAATCAGCATAAGCAGAAGTAACAAGCAAATCATATTCAGCAATATCGAAGTAAATGTATTCTTAATCCTCCCTAGCTGTCCGGCGTCAACCTCATGCTGAATATCGTTCAGAATCGATACCATTGTCATTATCCTGATATATCTAGAGCACCGGCCATCACCCTGTTATGACATATCCCTGCAACGGCCCTGTCATCGCCATCATTTATTCTCATTGGCCCCGGCCTCATGAGAGCAACCCTTTGTCATTGAGCATAAGGGCTATCGTCATTGTGCATAGCACCACTGCAAAATGTCACACTCTCGTCACAAGATCACCAAAAGGAAACCCTACTGACTCGCGTAGCCTCTCAGGTAGACATACTACAGTTCAGTTCGCAAGTGCCAAGCCAATACCGAAATTCCGATCGATATTGGGAATGAGTGATCACGCACCCAACCCCAAACTCAGCCACCACGCGAGCACCCCACGATCCAGTGAGTTCACCGATATATTGCCTAAGACTACTTCCTGGGACATTTGGAATGCACTGACCGATGATGCACGGTCCACAATGCCCATAGAACCACGGCAATATCGAGAAACCCGACTGGTCAAGTCTCTCCCGCAATACCCGCAATACCCTCCTTTCTTCCCACCGAAGCCTTTCCACCCGCTCCATGCGAAGCCAACGTAACCCCCACAGGCGCCAAATTGCCACTAATGAGCAAGCTAGACAGGGATATGCCCCAGATTCCTGGGTCCTGGGACCGGGAAAGATCCTGCCTTTTGTTTCTACCCCGGACTCGAACCATGGGCGGGAGTGGTAGTGGTTGAGACGTCATGTTTTGTGACAGCTTATCCTATATAAGTCATTTCCTATACTTCTGGCGTCTCTATCATCTACATTGAAATATCAAGATATTCGGTTCAATTCACGACATTTCCAATCATGTACGGTGTGAACGAAAACAAAAAGAACAAAACAGTCCTCCCCTACATCTCCCCGGACCAAGTCTCGCAGCGGAATGGAGTGGATAACCCCGAGATTTGTACGTTAACTACACCTACATCGATTGCCCTTTGAAGCGGAAGTACAATGGAACTAACATGAGCAGGGCTGGTGATTGATGACATTGTCTACGACTGCACATCCTTTCTATCAAGACATCCCGGCGGCGAGGCTGTGTTGAGACGGTTCGCTGGATTTGACTGTTCATGTATGTTTCCCTTCGTTAGCTGTCGGGCATGTTTAAAATGCTATCTATATAGTAAGAGTAAGTACTAAAGCTGCAAACAGGGCAGTACCATGCTATTCATGGAGAACGGCGCAAAGTGTTCGCAAACAAATCACTAGAGAAACTAAGAGTTGGGTGGACGGAGGGAGTCAGTAATCCGTATTCTAAACCAGAATGGGTTGAATAGCGTATGCATTATAATAATATAATCAATCATTTTATCTCACAAACTGTTTCTGCAGTAGAAGTCGTTATTACATTCAGTAAACACAGCCTATTAACAGGAAAAAGAATCAATATTCCTGCTCCGCCAATCTCGGAAACGTAGTCGAGAAATCCAACGCATCACGCACAAAGATATCCCAGTCATAGCTATAATTCAATGAAGTCGGATCCATCGGATTAAGCAGCGTGTCCGCAGACCAGGTATCCTCCGTACCGGTACCCCCCAGTGGTGATGCAGACCCATTCAACTGCTCGTGGGGCATAGAACCATCTGGCCGACCTTGATTCGAGCCTACAGATTCGTTCAGCAAAGCTGCGTCCTGTTCTTTACGCTTTTGAGATAGTCGGACCAGGAAGTCGATGTTTTTGTATGCTTTTCGCGCCTTCTGTGTCGCGAAGTGGTCGGCTGCTTTTTTCAACGTAGAGAGGGAGTCCTTGACGTGGACGAGTGATTTTCGCGTATCCATCGCGAGGAGAATACAGGTGAACTGAAATGGAACGTTACTGACGTGCCACCAAGGACAACTGGCATCGATGGATCGTGACGACGCGGCGAGGCCTCGGCAGCCTAATCGAATGACCCGATCGACGACGGATGTCATATTGGCGGGTGAGTTCAGTATTTGCAGACGGCGATAGATAGTAAAGGAAAGCACACTCTGAGAGAGAATGACAGCGTCGGACTCAAATTCAAAGCCTTCCAGCCGGACAAGCGACTCCTCCAACTCCGACACGTCGACCGTCTGGTCGGGGTCTAACTTTTCTGATAGCTGGAACAACGAGAGGAGGTCACTTGTGGGATCCCCGGCTTTTGGCGTAGGAGGCGGGCATTGAGCCCCTCGGATGACGACCTGCGATCGACCATACTCGAAAGAAATCCATGTATTGAGCAACTTGGCAATCCAGAACAGCCGTCGCCTACATTCCACATTTTCCGGCTGGCCGCCGTTGTTAATCTCCGGATAAACCAGTGAGCCGCGAGTGGACTCACGATGTAATCCAGCCGCCTCGACAATATGCATTGTGGTGCACGACGCTATCCACGCAGCATGCGGCGTGGAATGGCATCGCAGATACATGGTGCGTAGCAACCAGCCCTCGACATCGTGAACGCCCGGGCTGACAACCAGCGTACTCGTCGTCTCGAGAATATCTTTGGCGCAGTCAATCAGATGTCGTTCCTGTTCACTTGCTTTCGACCGCGACGAGAACAGTGATCCCAACGCTCCCACCCCACATAGAACGGCATCATACTCGTTTGACGCACAGGGATCCTCCCATCTCCTCCCTGCCTGCCCAGCCACCACCTCCACATCCAAGAACCCATACACGGGATGGATCTTCTCAACGTAAACAGCAAACAGATTCTGCCACGCAGCCTGCGACAAAATCCAGGTAATGCTCTTTTCCGAACGATGCGGACTCCGGCGGACACCTAAGTTCCACCCCGAGCCGTGCTGCATTGAAGGCGCATGGTCGGGGCTCAGTTTAAGGCCCAGTAACTGTGGAAAGAGGACACCGGAGTTGGCTTCCATTGATTTCTCCTCCGTTGGCCAACGGCTACTGGGTTCCGGAGCGGTAGAAGGGGGTGCTGGACCGGGTGATGGCAGTGTAACTGGTGGCGAGAATGTTTGCCCGGCGGCTACGGTCGTGAGTCGCCTTTTGCGAGGAGGCGGCTCATAGCAGCAGCGGTAATCATATCGACTGCAGGATTCGCATGGTGTTTGGCCATCGCATTTGCGTTTCCGGATCTTGCACGCCTCGCAGGCGAGTCGGGTGCGGCGGCGTCGGGTTTGTGGGGGTTGCTCTGGGGGAGGGTTGGTGTCCATTGTATATGATCTACTGCTCTTGAAATCACCGAGTCTACCTTTTCTTCTCATATATGGACTGTGGGACTAAGCCATAGAGCGTGCAAGGCGACAATATGCGTAACCACGAAAGAAAGGGATAGGGTTGGTCGGGTCAGACGTATAAAAAGTACGGGCGGACCCACAGGTTATAACAAGGATCAATGCGGGGAAGACTAGTTTATTTCTTTGTTTTCCCCTCCTTCTCTGCCCCGGATATATGGTCAAACTGGAGGCTGTTGTCAGAGCCGAAGGATCATTAGCATTCAAACTAGGCCGGAATGACGACGCTCGCTATTAAAGCAATACGAGGGGAAAGTCCAGACCGCCCGTTTGCTCGGTAGCCTCGGGGCGATGGAACCTGCATGAACGCTTTCTCGTTTCGAGTAATGGGACCCCTGTAGGGGGTGGCTTGTACGTCACTTTGCAGCGTGACTCAGGGCTGTACAGAATCATGTGCACGAGGTGCTACTTGAATGGAGCTTATGAGAACTATACATCATTGGTGTCGATTTTGGAGAAGGTAAAAAGTAAACCATAACAGCATTGGGATAAAAGACAAAAAGAACCAAAACCAAAGATTATACACGGAATCATTAAGCAAGCCCTTTCCCATCTGTGGGCAGACAAGTTACAATCGCCCCAAGAACCTCTTGATGGCCTGTGCCGTTCCCTCCAGGTCCTCAAATACATGCCAATGACCCACGTCCTTCAGCAATTCTACCTGCGAATTGGGTATCTTGCTTCGGTAACCCTGGGCTAGCTTCACTGGCGATATGGCATCTTCCTCTCCGGCGACAATCAAAGTCGGCATTCTCAGATTCTCCACTGTGATCACTGTACCCCGCGACCTCGCAAGCGCGATGCATCCCTTGGCATAGCCCTCCGGATGAGTAGACAACAGGGATTGGCGCACCGCGGAAAGGGCCAAGGGCCGCGATTTAGTCACGCTGGAGGTGGCAGCCGTGGCCACAGCGTTGGCCACACCCGACGCTTCCATGCCTTTTTCGCGAACGAGGGCAGCACGCTTGGTGAATACTTCAACGGCAGGTTCTGGGAAAGGGGTCGGTCCTGGCCCCAGCAGGACCAACGTCGTGACACGAGACGGGTGCTTTTCTGCAAAGAACATCGCAATCAGCCCACCGAGGGACCAGCCAACAAGAGTAGCAGATCTGATCGATTTGGCAGCGAAAAGCAGGTCAAGGTCTCTTGCGAAGGTCTGCAAGGTAGCAGTTGAGGAGGCTCGGGTGGGCGTTGCGCCGTGTCCCTCGAGATCGTAGAGAATGATACGGTAGTCCTTGTCGAGCCCAGCGGCTTGGATCAGTGGTGCGTAGTACTCCAGGTTGGCACCAAGGCCGTGAATGAAAACGATTGTTTCTGCATCCGGACTTTGGGATCCCAATTCTCGGACGTTGATGTAGTGATCAGGTCTGACCTTTGTTAACCCAACACCGCCCCAAGTCCGATCAAGGTTGTAAGTTGGAATGCTCGATGGCTTTTGGAGGACACGATCGATAGTAGGGTTCTTGCTACCAGGATCCGCAATGCGATTGGAAAGCTTTCCAAGACCAGTGACGCTCACTTCGACTGGAGAAATTTATATTAGCTTTGGCCACCAGGAAAATACTTTCTAAGAACTTGAGAGACCGGGCTTACCCAAGTCGCCTGGCTTAAGGAACTTTGGCGGATGGTGGCCAACACCAACGCCGTGTGGAGTGCCTGTTGCGATTACGTCGCCTGGCTGAAGTGTGATGCCACTGGATACCGTCTCAATCAACTTAGGAATCGAGAAAATCAGGTCCGCTGTGGTGCCATCTTGACGCTTTTCACCATTGACATGGGTTTGTACTCGAATTTCTCCTGGTAATGCTGCAGCTGGAACAGCAACCGGTCCCTGACAGAATAATTAGCAACCAAATGCAGATGGGCGAGATATGAAACCAAACATACCATAGGACAGAAGGTGTCGGGTGATTTCCCCATGAAATATTGCCGATGGTCTCGCTGTCTTTCACGGGCGGAGAGATCTGGGTCAAATTAGTTGGCTTCTCTCAAGTCGTCCTACAAACTAACCATTTATGATCGTATAACCCCAAACATAATCCATTGCATCTTTCTCCTTGATAGAAAAACCTGCTTTGCCGATGATGACTCCCAGTTCACCTTCGTAATCCATTGTGTTAGTAAATCCAGGGTGGGGATAGATGTCCGTTCCACTAGCAGTAATGCTAGTACTGCGCTTGGTGAAGACAGTTGGGACTTGGGGGCCTATATATTCTCAGTATCTTCTGCATAACTTCTTCGTGGAGATATTATTACTTACTGTCAGTTACTTTGCTGCCAGCCGCAGCATAGCCACTTTCCTGGTATTCTTTGATATGCTTGCGGTAGTTCTCGCCAATACAGAGAACATCTCGGTCTGCGAGAGGTGGCAACAGCTTCACTGAGCTTAGCGGGAATGGAGTTTCCGCAGCGCGGACAACACCTTCATCACCCAGTTCAATGGCTTGGCTCAGGTTGGCAAGGGGTGAGCCAGAAGCCATAGTCAGCGGCTGGATTGTGGAGTCAGCATGATCGAGATGGCCAATGCGAGGCCGTCCCAAGTCGTCTTCGAAAGCTACAAAATTGAAGTAGCTCTTTTCCTCTTGCAATGATGGAGGTGCCGTAGTCATATTGAGGAACTCCATCGGCTGAGCTTTGTGGATACGGCCGTTGATCATAATCACATCCAACTTGGAATGGTCTTGAAGCACCGCAATATCTTTCAGAGGATCCCCATCGACAAGAATGCAATCGGCGTAATACCCGGGAAGGATCTTGCCCAGCTCGTCCTCCTGCATAAACAGCTTGGCTATTCCAGCGGTTGCAGCGACAATGGATTCCATCGGCGTAAAGTCCAGTAGCTTCACAAAGTGCTCAAGATCCCGAGCGTACGTCCCATGAGGACACCAGGCAAAGCCATAGTCGCCTCCCGGAAGGACGGTGATACCTCTCTTGTGCATCTCCTTCAAGGCCTTTGTGGCTGTCTCCAACTCTTTCCGGTACCCAACTTGCTCAGCTTTCTCCATGGAATACCCAAAGGGTTCCGCCTCATAAACGGTGGCATAGAGCCAGTTGAGTGCGGGAGCAACGACAACCCGGTCTTTAACCTTTTCGAGCATCTGCATGCCCTCTTCATCGGTATATGAGGCATGGTAAATGACGTCGACGCCGTGTCTGGCGCATTGGATCACCGAGTCTCGGGCCCGTGCATGGGAACAAACCCTAATCCCATTGCGATGGGCCTCATCCACACAAGCGGCGGTTTCCTCATCGGTGAAGAAACATTCCTCGGCCGATACAGTTTCGGTGATCGCTTCGCCCGACATACTCAATTTGATTTGATCAACACCGATCTTAGCATGATGCCTGATCACCTCTCGCATTTCCAACGGGCCATCGGCAAAGGCAGTAATTCCGGCCGCAAGCTCACCCTCTCGCTTGGCGATCTCTCTGCCGTTTGCCAGAAGTCTCGGTCCAGGCAAAGTACCGCGATTGATAGCATCTCGGACGACGCAGTCCAGGCGATCTTTGGCAGATGCGGCGCCATAGCACATGGTGTAGCCGGAGTCCAGATAACAAAGCGCCGAGCGTGCTGTGATCAGAGTGTGCTCCTCTACGCCAATGTCACCCAGCAGCTCCAGAGCGATATTGTTCCATGTCCAATGTGTATGTGCATCCCCGAGACCAGACATGAGAGTGCGTCCACGACCCTGGATGACACGGACCTTTGGATCATGGCGAAGCGCTTCAACGTCGGGGACTGACCCAACCGAGACAATGCGCTCCCCATGGATCAGCACATCGCCACGATATGGGTCATTCCCAGTCGAGTCGAGAATGTTCACATCCAGGAAGAGTACCTTTGAGTTCGGTGAGGTGCCAGTCATGCGATACGATTTGGGTTTAAGTTTGGGATCGAACCGGAGGCCTTCGTGGGGATACGGGCGTCGGCGCGTGGGAAGGGTCGACGATGGTGTAGTATGGTCATGGAAACCATTGGTGAGGACTCCAGGAGCCATTGTGAATCGCGTTTCTCTCGTATAGTACAAAGCAATATGTTATTCAGGACATACACATCCAGCGCAAAGTAAGAAGAAGGGCGCCTCGATTTAAATGCATACTCCTCAAACCACTTCCCGGTCATGGTTGAGAGAAACGCAGTATCTACCCCATGCATTGTACCGCAGCATCCGTGCTCCTCACTCTCACTGATACCGGCGATATTCGAATTTTAGGATGGATATCGGAAAGAGTGGTAAAGTTGAAGGCCTTTGCGGGTAATGCGGGAACTTGTCCCTCGTGACCTCCCGACATCCCGGACATTCCAGACGACAATGAGCGACAGAGACGAATAACAATGGAGTCCTATGGAGACTCTGCATGCTCTTGCGCAAGGAGCTAGCGGATATTGCTGCACAAAGAACTCTCCGCTCCTGTACGTCATCCCTAGCAGGTTGCTTGTCAGCGTCAGCACCTTACTTCCGGTCATTCTGCGGAGCACTGAGCCCTAACTAGCTCTTGCACCGGTCTTGGTGCTTGGTGTCTCACCTCCTTTTAGGAAGAGGTACTTTGATTGCATATCCAAGTCTAACCCCCACGTGAAAGGGTACATTTGCTGTTCCAGAAGGCTTGACGTTGTGGCGAAAGGGCATGGCGGCCCAGATGGAACCATGTGAGGCGGATCTCATGAGCTGTCTGTAAGGACGCCTTAATCGTACACGACAATTGGGACCCATCCTAAAAAATGGGTCTCACAAAAGAGGGAGAGTAAAAAAGAAAGGAAAGCAAGCTTTCGAATTTCAACGTCAGCGACAGGATTTGAACCTGTGCGGGCGAACCCAACAGATTTCTAGTCTGTCGCCTTAACCACTCGGCCACACTGACTTGGATGAAAAAAGCTGAGTACCTTTTGCTACATGGTTGGAAGATAGTTTCAGAGCAGCTATGTGATATGGAAATCAACATGTGAAGCCATACGGTGACTCGCAGGGGTCAAGACAACTCTTCTGGTTGTGGAAGAGAATATTTCCTACCCGAAGGGGCGTATGTAGGTCACAGTACGGAGGGCCTGATTTGGGAAATATCAGCTGTCTCGATGGCTCCACTCCTCTATTGCCTCCGGCGATAGACAGCTACAATACAATATAGAGATGAATTGTGTGCAAGTGGAGCGTGGTACAAGAGTTGTTTGGTAGTCTCATAGATGTGCTCCGGGTAGGAGGAAAAATGAACGTGCGTCAGGATCACCACGGCCGTTCTGGAGGTGCTGGGCAACGAGGGATCCACAAAAAGTAAACAAAAAGACGAAAAATCAAAAAGTTATTCCGATGCGGGGAATCGAACCCCGAGCTGCTGTGTGAGAGACAGCGATGTTAGCCATTACACCACATCGGATGTTGTTGAAAGATCTATCTTACTTGACAATATCAATCAAAGCGTAATGCAGTCACGCAAAAGTCACCACTATCACTGAGAGGACTAAACGACCACATCCTATCGACGACTTTGTGGATATAAAGAATATAGTTGACCGATTTTGCAAATATTCCACGGACTGTTAACTATTTGCATAAGTATTATTCACTGGATAGAGCAAGGAGACAACTTTTCGACGGTCCTGTGAATATATATTTTCCCCGCTAGGACACATGAAATAAATATATATAGACAGACTCTGCCTCGAAGCAATTCCTACGATTGATTCGCAGCAAATCGCTTTTTAAATCATAAAGATGAATCCCCTTCGGAGTTGTCGTGCAGTTTCGATATCAACGCCCTCAACAGTGGCTGGACGACGCAACCTTTCCATTTCAGTCTCGTACAATGGAGTGTTCCCATATTCAAACCTTGTCAGCAACTTGTTCTCGCGGGTGAGAAGGAATCGCAACAACGCAAGCCCTGCGGCATTAATTTGAAGGCCAGCACTTATGCCAAACACCGTCCGGTAATAGGGAGGTCATTGGTAGAATAGGTGAAGGGTGTCCAGATTGAAGCTGAATTGCCCAATCCATTCATGACCGCAATGGCGGCGGCCCGTTTAGGAACTTGAGCAAGGAAGTAGCTGATATACATAACCGAAAGGCCAATTTTGTACTGGACCCCTCCAAGGCCGCGGCCGGTCTCGAGGCCTTGGAGCCTTGCTGAGGCATAGTTGTTAGTATTTAGTCTCCCAGCCAATGTCTACTATGTATAGGATGAGACAAGAATGAGGCAAGAATGCCACTCCTACCTATTCACATAATTCAACAAATAGACCAGGATCGCCAATGGCAAGATAAGAAAATCTATACGACGAACTAGACACGTTTCAATGGCTCGATCCTCAGGTTTGAGATCTTGAGGACTGCTTGACCCTCCTTGCCAGGTTTAGATGTCTTGGAGAGCCGGGACGAAGCTTGACGATCTTCTTTATTCATATTGTTCCTGCGATAGTAGCTTTTCACACCCGAACGAAGAAGTGATAGGGATTAAGCGTCTCTTTATGCAGTCAAGATTCTGCCAGCCAGAAGCCTGGATGCGTATACTCCACCGCTGACGTAGTCACCCCATGGGGTATTCTGCTCTATGGAGACCCAGGGGCCTTACAGGCGTCACCGTACGCCATTTCCTAGATCCTGACTGGTAGCTGTTTTCTTCTCCAGCATTAACTAGCGGAGAATGTGTGCGGAACATACGGACTTTCCATTTGGCGTGATACATATCTCCGCTCCCATTTCCGTGGAATAAAAGTTACCCGAACCCCGCCATTTAAAATCGGGATTTCCGAGGGATGTCTGAATCTGAAGCACCTATTTGATCCCTTGTCTTTACAAACTTTCCCACTAGGAATTTCTGTTTTGGTTGACTTGGGTGCAATGACGCCTGCTTTTGAAGATCTCCCATTGGACCCGGAAGGGCCACCAGGAAATGCTTGGGGCAGATTCGGAGATCAGGATGAACTGGGCACACTGAACCTGATCACGCCCGACACAATTGTCCGCGCAGCAAAGGAGATCCAGACTGGCGTGCGCATATCGCTCGACTGGCTTCTAAGTATGCCATCACATCCGAGTTTCGGTAGAAAGGGCTTTCACCAGGAGATTGTGCATAGGAGCCCGAATTGTATCAACGACGACATCTTGACTTTCAATACACAGAGCTCTAGTCAGTGGGATGGCTTTAGGCACTACGGTATGAATGAATTGCTTCGACTCACTGTATTCAAATGCTGATCTCTGGTCACAGCTCACCAGAAGTCTCGTCGATTTTATAACAATGTAACTCAAGCAGACATAGAGTCTTCTGATATAATCGGTCTGCACAGTAAGTTATTTCACAGAAGCTCACCTATCCACCCGACGCAACGAGCTGACAGTCGTAATAATCAGCTGTCGCGGAGGCAGGAGGAATAACTGGACGCGGCGTGCTCCTTGACTACGCTCAGTGGGCGGCTAGCAAGAATCTCCAGATCCAGTCTTTATCATCGACCCCAATCACGGTCGAAAGTCTCGAGGCCATGGTTAAAGATTTCCAAATCCAGATTCACCCAGGGGATATCTTACTCATTCGCAGTGGATTCACCGCCGCGTATAATGAACTGAATGAGCAGGAAAGAATAAACCTGGCACAGCGACCGTCTCCGGATTTTATTGGAGTGGAAGCAACCGAGAAAACACTACGATGGCTCTGGAAGCACCAGTTTGGGGCAGTGGCGGGGGATGCGCCCAGCTTCGAGCGGGCACCGATTCGCGGTCCTCATGCTGATCCTCGGTACAACCTGCACGAATGGGTGCTTGCCGGCTGGGGCTGTCCTATTGGAGAATTATTTGACCTCGAACGGCTCTCCCAGCACTGTAGGGCAACCGGGAGATATACCTTTTTCCTCTCGAGTGTGCCACTGAAGGTACCCGGTGGCGTGGCCAGCCCTCCGAATGCAATTGCTGTATTCTAAAGGCCGGATCATCAAATGGAATTGGGGCATATAAAGTTACCGTTATATGTGTAAGGTGATTTAGATCAAGCCAGTGCGTATTGCTCAGTGACTACTATTGTAACTATGAATAAAGAACTTCCGCCCTAATGCAAGATTCACGCCTGCGGCCCTGGCCTTGACGGCCTATTGGCAACGAAATATTGAAGTGGGTCGAGATGATTGAATGGTGAGGCATCAAAGCCAAGATCCATGATGAAATCTAGGTCATCACCATTGACGATGTCTGCAAGCTCAAACTGACCGGAAGGGCCACTTAGCGTCCATTGTGAAAGTATCGATGAGGGGAGACTTACCACATCAGGGGCCGGGCCTTCTTCAATGTTGTTTACTGCGCCTTGGGTATCCTCCCATGCTTCCCGTGGATCTAACCGTGGGTGGACAGAGTCTGATGGCGGATTTTGTTGTTCCACGGCAACGGATGCATTTGCATCACTGGGTACAATAGTTGTTCTATTATTGTCAGCCGAAGATCTTAGCCTGGTCCTGGATGATCTAAATGCCCGCTGCGCAATAGCCCTGGTATTCTTCACAAGCAGTGCCAAGGTTATGTCAATAGCTGATGGTAAAAGATGACCCGGCCATATTTCCGAGCCTCAGGGAACTTACTTCTAGTAATTTTTGAGAATGTTTATTCATGCTATTGTCAAGCTTTCGATGGCCCTCTATCGCCTCCTCCAGGACGCTCTCAATAGCGGCACGGTTTTCGATCTCCGGGTATAAGGTAAGATATACTGTTAAGATGGAGATAGCGCAGAAGGTAAAGTAAGATGTTGTCTTAGAAAATAATCAGATAAGTCAGTGAGATGCCAATTAGAGAGCAAAACCAACAACTAAAAGAAAGGAAAACGATATACCCAAAAGACTGAGTTGTATGTAGCATCTTCTTTGATCTCTGCAGCAAACAACGCCATTTGCAACGCAGCCTGTATGCATTTCCGTACCGGTGGCTCTGGGGTTAAAGCGGGCCGATCATGAAAATTTGCCTGAAGAAACTCGTCCAACAAGTACCCTCGGTATAGTTGCATGCACGTGAAGGAGAAAGCAGCACGAATAGTGCGTTGTTGCCTGTATGTGATTATTAAGAAGCTTTTCGAGACACTTTACACCATTTAAATACCTCTTGAATATCCAGGGGACATCATAAAAGACTTCGCTTTCCTTCTGGCCGAATTGCTCTTGCGGGTTGAAGAATCCCGGGGTTTCATCTAACCACTGGCTGAGCTGTGCTTCGATTTGGGAAACCGACTCATTCCGGGCGACCTTATCGTGCTTCTTCGAGCCATAAAGCTTCCTAAGTACTTGCGTTGTGATCCGAGCAAGTCTGTATATCGAGGTTAATGTAAGTCACTTTACTCTGACGTGATAACAGGGAGGTGCTGACTTTATGTGTGCAACGATTCCGGGGACGGTCTTGGCTTCATGAGGACCGTCCATTCTATCCGAGGATGACAGCGCAGCCTCTGGGTATGGTATCGTGATGTCGTCGTCAGTTATCATCATTGGGCGTCCAAGAGCGGCAGAGAGATATCTCAATACTTCTATTAGCCTATATGTGCTTAAAAATCTTTCGGCATGCCTTACCGGTCCATAATATACAATGACCAAAACACACCCCTGCGGGTGAACTCATCTAGACCAGTGGAAGCCGTAGCTTTGGCTTTATGGAAACCAACTATCTGACCAAGGCGGACAGCAGTCCCTACTGCCAGCCAAGCGCTGTTGAAAATATTGACTGCTAGGAGGAATTGGCACTGTATGCCATTAAAAGTTAGCTGACCAGGCGTCATGACAGATTGTGACACACTCACTTTAAGGCAGTGCGCTTGCATCACTAGAATCGATGGCGGAAATACGGATGTTGCCTTCTCCAGCCTTGATTGTGCGGCTTCGTAGAGCCGCGAACTTTGCGGGTGTTAGCACTGGTAGATGGAATGAATCAGGAAGAGAAGACTACGCTTTGGTCTTATACTCGAATATGTCGCGATTGTGCAAAGAAGGGTACCAAATGCACCTGAACTCA
Source organism: Aspergillus nomiae NRRL 13137 (assembly GCF_001204775.2). Lineage (NCBI taxonomy): Eukaryota > Fungi > Ascomycota > Eurotiomycetes > Eurotiales > Aspergillaceae > Aspergillus > Aspergillus nomiae. The sequence goes on along the minus strand of NW_015378144.1, from coordinate 6,740 downwards.
TCAATCAACTCCACTATAGCCTAAACATGGGCTGACAATAGCTCACCCAACGGCAAGGATCAACAAAATAACCGCCATACTGGCATCATCTTGCAAGAAACTTTCATCCTCGGAATAGAGCTTGTGGAGAAATTCCTTGCTCTGACTTCGGGGAATATAGCGATAAGTCGCACATGAGTGACTATGAAAACAATCGATGTACTCCTCTGCTAGTCGTCGGTCCAGGGGAATTAGAGAGGCGCTCAAAGGATATTCGCTGAGAACCTCCTCGCCGGCCGGGACAGATTCCGTGGTAAGGATTGGCCCACAGATTTAAGGTGACTGTATACCCGACTCAGGAATGTGTGTGTGCTCGCATCCCCTGTGTAGTCAAATGAGAAAGAGAGATAAGTGAGAGGAGGAACTCATGGACTAGAAAGAACTTACCTTTATCGTCGTCCTCTGTCTGCTGTTGTCCTTCTGTTCCCTGCGGACGCGCACCAGCAGTGCGTAATGGCTGCGGTCTTTCTCTCGGAGACAAACTTCTTTCCTACTCAAGAAGAGCTATTGGCAAGCCAAGACAGGTGGTAATGGCAGCAACACTCACATTTCTTTTTCGCTTCTGAACGCGATTATATGAGCTATGATATGCACAGTCTACCCATTGGAGATTGACATTTCTTAGCGTTCCCACCCACAGCATCTAAGCGCATTTTCTCATGCACACGGAACGTACCGAGTCCCATAGATACGCAACGATAGCAGGGCTACAAAAGGGGATTAGTATCCCCCACTAGTGAGGCTGAGACAAGATTCGGTACCTCTAAACCGTCGCATTTGCATTTTCTCCTCTTGCATTCATCACAAGCACGAGTCACATACTTTTTGGGTGCCTTCTGTGCCCGGCTGGGGAGATTTCCGCTCCCTGGGGATTCCGTGCCGCCTGCCATGTTTACAGGAAGTAGAATGAGCGGGAATATATCTTTGGATAATCTGAACAGGAAACGGAAAAGGCGGCGACTTGGTTGCTGAGAATGCTCGCACCGGAAAAAAAGGTGTTGATGTCCAAGTAGAGACGTTGTCATGTGCGCGGAAAAGCGCCCGCATCTCCACCAACTTCCGCGGAGAATTTATTCCGGCACTGGAGTCTGGAGATGCTCGGCAACTGTCCATTGATCGCCGAGGATGTCGTGCGACACCTGCTCAAGTGGGCTGCGTAGATCAAAGTGCGGGGTCTCGGCTTGTATTTACCCCGGACTTTATAAAATTCCATGCATATCGAGTGCTTCTCCGACCTCGACACCCTCGTTCGATCACCCGAGCTGGAGCCTGCTAGCCCAACAATACCTGATTTTTCCATCTTCTTGAGAGATAACTAGAGAGGGCATCGTCCGCCATGGCGCCATCGGTGGTTGGAAATGACCCCATCCAGCAGAAGACCCCCTCTGCCACGCCCGATAGCAAAAGAGCAACCCCGTCCCAGCTACAAGTTCTTGGAAAAACCAAGGATGGCAGAGATCTGAAGATCAGAAGCTATCCCAAGTTTGACACGCTGGAGGAAGAAAGATTATACCGCAAGCAACACTTGGCTGCAGCCTTCCGGGTCTTTGCAGACCGTGGCTTCGATGAGGGCGTCGCGGGGCACATTTCAGTTAGAGACCCTATTCTCACCGACCACTTTTGTGAGTTATTATGATATACTGGAATCGGAAAACTCTTGACATAGTTACTAACAATCACTCTAGGGATTAACCCCCTCTCGGCTCACTTTGCCCTGATCAAGGTGTCTGATCTGATATTGGTAGATGAAGATGGCCTAGTGGTTGAAGGCGACGAGCCCATTAATGCCCCAGCATTTGCTATTCACTCCGAGATCCACAAGGCTCGCCCTGACGTCCATGCAGCCTGCCACGCCCACAGCGTTGCTGGCAAGGCATTTGCGGCTTTTGGTCGGGAGCTCGATATGATAACGCAGGACGCACTTCGTTTCTACAAGAGTCACGGTGTTTACCGCGACTTTAGAGGTGTCATTTTAGACCGAGAAGAGGGACAGCGCATAGCCAAGGCCCTGGGCCAGGGTAAAGCTGCTATTCTCCAGAATCATGGCTTGCTCACCGTAGGTCAGAGTGTTGATGAGGCAGCATTCTGGTTCATGAGCCTGGACAAGACGTGCCATGCGCAGCTATTAGCAGATGCAGCCTCTGCAGCTGGTTACAAGAAAATCATCATCGATGACGATGAGGCTGCTTATGCAGCACTCCAGGTGGGTGGCCCCGAGAAGGGCTGGCTGGCATTTCAACCATACTATGATGAGCAGGTTGCCAAAACTAATGGCAACTTCCTTCTTTGATACGATCTGATTCACGAGCGGAACTGGGATACCAATGTGTGGACAAACATGCAGACATTTTGTAGATAAACATTAGCTTTCTTCTTTCTTTCACGAACATTGAACAGTAATCTTGCGTGCTACCTATGCTTCTTGATGATTCGCATATTCTTCTGGATTTCTGCTTATTATACATAATATTGAAACATGGTAGGCGTAGTGTCTCGCCTACGGCCTAGCGAAGAATCACTACAGAGCTGTGAAGACGAAATAATGGCTCGCAAGACACAACATACTACTACAATACCCAAAAGATCATGTTTACATTTAGCCATTCGGCTGGAACATAGTCGGAGTTAAACCTAGTGGTTTACGAGCCTCTGTGCGTGGACCTAAGATCCGTTCAATTTCCGGTTCAATTTCCGCTCCGGTCAGGATTCTCCGAGCGTTGGAGAACTTGAAGACAGTCTTAAACTTGGGGTAGCATGTACCCAATCCACACCTTACAGGGTTCTATTTAATCACCTTCGCTTCAATGACCGCAGTCAGTCGCTAAGTTGTCAACGTAGATCTTAATTCAATTTCTATCCCGACTTTCCCCTCATACGCGATCTCACACCATGGTCAACCCATCGATTACAAGCAACCGTACTCGTTCCATTCTACAGGCCGCCAAGGAGGGCAAATATGCTGTTGGTGCGTACAACTGGTATGCATGTCACCTTCTGCAAGGTAATACTGGGTTGAAACCCACGTAAGCTGATTCTTTCGAACCCTACGCAGCTACAATTGTGACGGTGTGATGGCCGTCATTCGCGCTGCAGAGGCCAAAAGATCGCCGGCAATTATCCAGCTTTTCCCCTGGACCCTGCATTTCCAAGGCCCTGAATTTGTCTGTTATGTAGTCAACTCTGCTCATGCTGCCTCGGTCCCAATTGCCGTGCATCTTGATCATTGCATCAAGCCCGAGGACGTGGAATTAGCCCTAACTCTTCCATTTGATTCGATCATGATTGACGGTTCCACAATGGAAGAGGCGGAGAATGTCGCAATCTGTGCACGGAATATCAAACGGGCCCACGAGCTCGGGATATCCATTGAGGTCGAGATGGGACGGATAGAGGGCGGGGAAGATGGCCTCCCTAAGGTGGACCTAGGGACCGTCTTTACAAACCCCGAGGATGCTAGACAGTTCATGGAAGAGACTGGTGCCGACTTCCTTGCCCCAAGCTTCGGCAACATTCATGGAGGCTACGGACCTGGTGGTGCCGAAAAGTCGTGGGATACATCTCTGTAAGCCGGTTTCGCTAGTATTGTGGGTGAATTTGCTCTGACCTTAACCTTTTATTATACCAGTCTCCGTAAGATTTCGAAAAGTGTCGAACAGCCACTTGTACTGCATGGGACGCACCCTGTTACGGATGAACTGTTCCTCAAGGCAATTGACTGTGGAGTTTCGAAGATCAACGTCAACCGAACAGTGCGCGATGATTATACGAAGTTTGTCGCTGAGAATGCTGGGAAATTGGAATTGACAGTGCTCAAGGTCCAGGCCGTTGATGTTTATGCCAAGTCTGTGCAGCGTGTCATGGATCTTTTCAGATCTTCTGGCAAGGCATAACTGGTCCAAACGACATTCTGGTCAAGGGATCCTCCGTATGAGGAAATAATTATGGATATCCACATAGAATATATTCAAACAGAATATCTTCATCGTATTAGCCAATTCTAATAAAGATGAAAATGTCGTCTTTTTTCATTGCAAGCTTTAAATTGCTGGTTAATCTTCAATTGTTGACGTATAACTTCAAGTGTTAACAAGCTTTCATATTAACCAGGATTTGTGCACGCTACATTGTTGCATCCAGCATCATCTACAAAGATATCTGCTCTAGGAAAGCTGATATCGTTCCGAATATTTCACTCTGTCTACCTACGTAGTTCTTTACTTCCCGGATGAGCGTGTATTTGGAAGATGCGAAAAGCGAACAGATGATGCTTACCATACGATCGATCTCTGGTCAAATCTCTTAGAATCCCATTAAATGCCCGCGGAATCATACTCCGCAGCAGCATCCATTTGTCAAAATTGTGGTCACAGAGTGAAGAATGCATATAGTGATGGTGGGGACTGAATTATCATTTCCGCGGAACTTTTGGTGGAAATTCCGAGAAATCTTGGAACTCCGAGTTGGCGGAGAAGATGGATTTTACCTGCCACAAGTATGATTTGTGACATATACATGCCTGTAGATCTTTCTATTAGGCCAAGATCGTCTTCCATCCTCATATAGGAAATAGCTCTATATAATGCCCCGCCCCGTCCGTTGATATACCTCAATATTCCTCTTGATCAAAACAGATATAACCAGTCCAGCCATGACGGATCACATCGGTACGTTCCCCGAACTCAAGGGCAAGGTTGCCCTTGTCACTGGCATTGGCCAAATGGGGGACCCCCAGATGTGGGGAAATGGTGCCGCAACAGCACGAGTCTTGAGTCGTAACGGTGCCAAAATCTTTGGCTGCGATCTACACCTCGAGCCTGCCTTGCACACCAAACAGCGTATTGAGGCCGAGGGCGGCGTGTGTGAGGTAACGACAGCAAATGTTACATCCTCTGAAGATGTGAAACGGATGGTCGAGGAATGTGTGGCAAAGTTCGGGCGCATCGATATCCTGATCAACAATGTTGGCCGTTCGGAGCCAGGCGGTCCTGCTGATATGACGGAGCAAGTCTGGTAAGTATATAGAGCAAGACTGTGAGATGAAAATTATGAATCTAATGCTCTCTGGGAAATAGGGACGCCCAGACTGATATTAATCTCAAGTCGGTCTACCTTTGCTGCCATGAAGTTCTCCCGATCATGGAAAAGCAAGGCGATGGTGCCATTGTGAATGTTGCCTCGATTGCTGGGATTCGGTATATTGGAAAGCCTCAGGTTGCATACTCTGCCACCAAGTCCGCTGTCATCCAGTTTACCAAAGCTACCGCTGTAATCTACGCCAATCGCAACATCCGTCTGAATGTGGTTGTACCAGGGCTGATGCACACACCATTGGTCAGCTACCTTGCAGACAAGTATGCAGGTGGGGACTTGGAAGGGTTCATTGCGAAAAGAAACAAGGCAGTTCCAATGGGTCGCATGGGCGACTCTTTCGATGTTGCCAACTGCGCTGCCTTTTTGCTCTCGGATTCGGCTCGCTACATTACCGGGCAGAAGATTGTTGTGGATGGCGGCATCACCTCTTCTACTGGTTAAGATTTTGTAATTACGCGTGGTATGGATGTTTTAAATAAAATTAATCTCATGAGAATATGTAGAACTACAGTATCTAACTCTGAGAGGCTTGTAGGTTCCTATCCCAGCTGTCCGCATTGATAATGCGCGATGGACCATGGCGTGAAAGTACTTCTCTTGAAACGAAAGTCGAACATTCCCTGGCAAGTCTTGATAACACGGAGAATTCACTGGTCAAAGTCCTGAGCTCTGAAAACCTTATGGCGTTATAAGTCAACTTGGCTTCTTTATCATTCCCGCTGGCACTATCTCAACCAACCCGTACGCGGAAATAGGGTGGCCACCCCGGGTGCCGGCTACGTTAATGTATCCTTCATACGTTGCAATAGTTCCTTCCTCGTCGCACAACTCTTGGTCATCGCGAACACTGGATAGTTCCAGCGTGGTTCCATCAGCCAGAGCCACGACCCAATCAAGAGAATAGCTAGCCTTAGAACAGGGGGAAGTCCACTGGCGGCTTGACGGTGTGAACTCAGTGACGGCAAGTACTTGGTGTATTCCCGGCTCACCCCTGACCGTTGCAAACCGGAGGCGCTGTCCATCAACGGTATCCCAAGCCCAGATAGACATTGTCTGCTCGCCGAGGTGTATTTCAAACCACGTCCAGTTCGATTTCGACGGTCCACTCGTCGGCCACATGAGTTGACGATCGTACCATGTTAAAGAACGAGCGGAGTCAATGGTGAGAAACTTTTCATTGACAGTAAAATGGCCATCGGTGATTCCAGCAGGCATTGACCATTGAAACGTAGCCTCATCGCCAAACAGAAATGTCCCAGTACCTCCATTCAAGATGACCGGAGCAGACAACTGAAAGGTGAGGTTCAACTCAACGCGCTCAGTGATACACCAAATACGCATTCTGTCCAGAGGATTGCCTGGATCCACAGACACAAATCCGAAATATTTCGTAGCCACGCCAGGAGGCTCATTGTGTGCGTGAACAGGTCTACTAGATCCGTTGTATAGCCAACTGACCTGTCGGTAATATTCTGTGTCATTGATGTTTAGGATAGAGGCACGCAGTAGCGCTGTCGAGACATTCGGGTCCCGCGAAACGACGTGGGCAACCATCAAGTAGTCATGGTCGTCTGATGCGTGGACGAAGGATGATGACCACCACGAATTGG